>NC_067204.1:3583837-3813973 GCF_026262505.1 Trichomonas vaginalis G3 | reverse complement strand
TCATAAAATCTGAACATCTATTCTGTACATTTTTATAAAAATAAAAAAAAATATTTTTTTTATTCTTGACTTTGTTGTTGCATTTGTTGCATTTGTTGTTCTTGAGCTATTTGGTTGTTGAAGTTGTTCTTGTAATACAACACTTTCACCAGTTGCATCTTCCAATTCGAAAACTTTCTGCCGTCATTGACAAATACATAGGACATAAAAGTTTTACAGGAACAAAGTTTGCGTCAACTAATGTCAACGTTATACTTGCCAAAGTGTTTGAGTTCACTAAGGTTGAAAATTCTGCATTCGAATGAACAATAGGCAAACCAGCAGAGAAAGTATTGTTTATCGCATAAGTATCTTTTGTCATAGTAGTTTCTGTCGACATTCGAATAGCACTTTGAACCTAAGTTTGAAACAATATATAAAATAGGTGTACTTAAAGTCAATGGAACAGACATTCCTTGTATGACACCTTTTCCTGTTATAGGAAACTGTTGGTAGTAAAAACCAGAAAATAAGTTTTGTATTATAGCTCATATTGTTTATAGTAAACTCAGTCGGACATCCAAACATAACGAAACCTGCTCTAGTTTGCAGACACATGTTAACACCCGTACTTAAAGTATTAAATAAGTCAACAAAACCTGTTGGGGGTATATCTGAGTAAGTATCTTCAAAGGAGTATTTTTTACCATTCACAACAATGAAGTCTTCTGGTGTCAAAAGAGCAAAACAGGCTTTAGTCGTCATTGTGTTTAAAGTTAGTTTTACAATATCGTCCTTGAGGACTTTGTAAGTTTGTTGTTATAGAATTATATGACTCAGGGTTTTTAGTCGTAATATAGTATAAACCATTATATCTTCTGCCATTTATATATATTTAAAAGTTTTTCTGAAAGTGGAGAAGAACTTCATCTAAACTTTCACATGGCGTTTCTTGAAGTTCTCTGTCTAAGAAGTTCAAATATTTTGTAAAGACATAGACTTTCCTTTGTCTACACGAACAAACAAAACAGGGTCTTTCATATCGTTCAAAAGTGTGTAAAGTCCTTTACATGAAATAAAGTCTATATTATTTTTCTTCAAACATCTTTCAAGAAGTTTTGACATTTTTACTTAGCAAATAAATTTTAATGAAATGTTGTGGTCGTCAAATATTTTTATGACGTCTGGGAAACTATACTTTAAGTTCAACGTTTCACCTCCTTTCATAACGTATATCTTGTCAATGACATTATATGAAACACCACAGCAACTAATGTCGGGTTCTATTTCTTTGATTTTATATCGTCTGCCTCTGTCAAAAGTTTCAATAGTTCTTTCAAAACTCATGAGGTGCAATGACATATGAGTTCACTTTTACAGGGTTGTGTTCGACCAAGTGTTAACATTATACCTAAAGCTTGACAAATCTTCTCCTGAGTTTGAAGTTTGTCTTTAAGTTGTTGGTAGTCATTTCGAATATCTGCAACAGAACTTAAGTCTCTGCTAACTTCAGGATATGTTGGTTCTTTTACAGGAACAATTGCTATACCATCTTCGTCTTCGTATGGTTTCCCCACTTCAACATCTCTGTCTTTGACATTGACAATAACACTTTGACTGTTTGTTTGAGTTGGTGAATTTAACTTCACATCTGCCACCGCCATTAAACCTTTTGAAACACTCACGCTTCTATTTTTCGGAAATGACATTTTACTTAGAATAAAAAGATGGACGTATTTGAGTATCTCTTTGAATTGAAGCAAAACAAAGTTTACACACACAAACAATACAAATACATTGATAGAATAGTTCTTTATACAAACAATGGTAAATGTTATAGAATAGCAGTCTTTGCTGAACCTAAATATTTTCATAAAGCAAAGAAAGTTGGTATAACCGAGATGGTGAAAGTTCTTGAAGCAGACAAAAATATAACAACAAAACTTACAGATATTTCTAAAGGTAAGTTTATCTTACAATATTTATGTCAAAACTGGCGCGTACTGTCAATATTTGACGGAGAGAAGTCAGTTCAAGAACAACTTACTGACCTGCTGCCAAAAATCTGCTCGATGGAAGCTGTTCGTTTATGCCAATCTGAGGAGCCCCAGCAGGTTTCATCGAACGAATCTTCAAAAGAGCATCTTCCGTGAAAAGTGCTATTGGTTTTGTAAACTTCTTTGCTCTCAGTTCATCTGGACCGTCTCTGTCACCAGTATATTGTATTTGTACAGTACCAACAGTTGAAATACCACCCATAAAGTCTTCTGAGTCAGCAAATGGAATGCCAAGCCAAAAGTTTGAACGGTCTCCATTTGTATATTGAGTTTTTTGACCTCCTGTATGAGTCCATACTTTCACATATGGCATAATAGAACTTTGCATTTCAGGGTTAATGTTGTTGTGAAGTTGTTGTTAAAGTTCATAGCATCTAATGTCAAGTTGTATGACCTCATATCCTCAACTGTAGAATATTCTTCTCTTGGATAATATTTGCCATCTATGTTTATATGATATTTAATACCAGGGTTGTAGAAACAAGAATAGTCATTTATAGTTCGTCTGAACAGTACAAAACATAGTATCTGCATGTTTCATTGCAGTTGTTAAAGCAATATCTGTTCTTGCACCTGGGTCAGCACTTTGGTTTCCAACTTCACCTGCAAAGTCTTTGACAGATATTTGGTTTATAGGGAACATAAGTGGAACTGCAATATATTTGGCAGCTAAAGCATTTGAAATATCTGGGTCCAACATATAGACTGCAAGTCTGCTTTCTATTCTCTTGCATTCAAACTTTTCGCATGTGAACTTAACTGGTCCCAAGCAGTTCCAGCAGCATTGAAATAATAGTTTACTTCATTGTTGAAGTTTGAGAAACCAAAGTCTAAGTCAACTTTGTCTTTGCAAAAGTCACAGAACTTGGCTCCACCAGTTCCAGCTACAGTAATGCTGAATGGGTCTTGTGTTGGTGCAATGACTAAGTTATTTTTGCTTGGAGTAAGTTCGATAGAAATTTTTCCTGCCCAGTTTGGCAAGTATCTTAAAAACCTGAAGATGAGGAAAGATGACAAAGGAACTCTAAGTTTCAGTTTTACTTTAGTGGCAGCAGTTCCATCTGAACCAGAAAGGTTAACATAAACTCCTGGAACGTTAGGGTCAAGTCTTCTTATTTTCTCAATATTTGCATACTGGTCTGTTTGTTCTCTAGCTTGTGGTTGTACTGAGTTTCTCAAAGCGAACCATTCATAGTTTGCCCTGTTACTGTTTGAACTAAGTCAGAGTTAGAATATATCTTATATCCCATGAAAACTTCTGGAGCATATTGGTATCCGACATAGAAAATCCATTGCAACCTTTCTGTCAGACAACTTGGCAGAAGGTTTTATTTCAATGTCTTGTTCCACGTATAAGAATGAGTTGTCAATAGAAATAATATGAAACCTTGTCGCCAAGCAATATCTACTGTTGTTGAAGAACCTTCTCCAAACTCACCTACGTTTCCATAAGAAACAGCAGTTGTATATTCGTAAGTTCCAGGAACTATTTCTGACCTTCTAATGGCATTGTCGCATTCGTTATACCATTCGGAAACATTTCCGTTCATGGCATCCAAAACTGTTGGCGTTATATTCTGAGCGGCGTACATTTCATATGGGTAAAAATATAGAATAGTTGGATTTATTTGTCATAATAGAACCCACTCGTACCAAGCTTTACTTTCTTCCTGACTGAGTTTTTAACTCTTCTTTTTCCTTCATTGCCACTACTTTCACTAGATGAAGTTACTTCTTCACTACTTTCACTTTGTTCTACTCTTCTTCTTTGGTGTCGCTTTTGGTAACTTGCCCTCTGTTCAAGTTGTTGCATCTTTGCCTCATGTTCACCTAGTATGTTTGTAAATTTCCCATGTCCTTTTTGCCTTTGGGCTCTGGTCGCCCATCTCAGTAACCTATATCCTAGAAAGATTTTGTCATAGTTTGTATTTGAGTCTTCGCTATTGTTTGCGACTCTTTCCTGAGTTTCCGGTTCAAGCTCTTCAAACAGAGCTTGTCCATATGGAATAAGCTCGTTTCCAAATATATGTTTTTTGTAGCCATTCTGGTTTTCTTTCCATGTTACCAATAATATCTTTTGTGAATGGAAAGCTTTTACCCAATGTTTCAGTCTTGCGTCATTTATTTCTGTAGTTGGTTTTATTTTGTCAAGGAACATGTTTTTCAATACTAACATTTCATTTGGTACTGTCCATTGAGTTTTCTTAAATATTCATCCATTCTCGGTTCATTGTCTGCAAAGTAATTTTTTATGACATTTTGCAAACTTTCGTTTGCAAGGTCATGTACAATAGTTCTCTTCCTTCTCTCTCCCTAACTTTCTTTCTAAACTCTTCACCAAAATATACCATCTTTATGGTTCTGTGTAGTTCTTTGAGATAAATGTTTTAGAACGTCAGGTGTTATATTTCCATCAGCCATGTTCATTTTCATACTGGTCCAAAATATCTGCATGTTTCATATCTTTCAATGGCATTAAAGCCGCGCTGAAAATACCAGCTATATCTGGTTCACCATTCACTTCCATTGCGTCTACAACTTCTTGGAATTGTGGTTGTAAGTTTATGAACCACCTATCCGGATTAGCTTTATGACCCATCTCATGTTTAGTTCCATAGTCTGCAGAAACAAAAGTAGGTTTGTTTCCATATTGGTTAGGTTCTGAATGAACTTTAAACAATGTTTCATTTCTATATGTTTTGGTGAAATTTAACCTTTTATTTTCACCGAGTTCAGCCAAAGATTGAACGTTATATGGTCGTAAGTAAAAAGGATTGTTGTATTTGCGTACACTTTCTTTCAGTTCTTCCATTCTATGCTGATAATTTTCATCTGATGTTGGAGTCTTTTGTATGTCGGCGAACATTTTTCGATATTCTTCTACTATGCCAGCTGAATTTTTCTTAGACTCTTGGAAAGATTCCATATTCTCCGCATACTCTTGTTGAGGGTCAAGATTTTTCGGCTGTTCCAAATCTTCATCTAGTTCTGTGAAGTTATTCCAAAGGAGGGACTTGTTCGTTTCCTTCTGGCTCTTCTAGCTGTTGTTGCTGAACTATTTCTTCCATGTCTGGTTGTATCTGAACTTCTTCCTGTGGAGTTCTTGTACCTCATCTGCTGGCATTTCATATATTCCGAGACCGTTTTTAACAAGTTCCCTATTTAAGTCATCCGCATTCATAACCCTTTCTTCTTTCGTTCCGTCTCTATTTTTTACGCGTTTCATGAAGATAGTTGAATTATCATTTATCTCTGACACCAAATATCTCGGAGTAAATTCAGTCATGTCATTTGGATGATATGCTATTAAATCATATCCCTTAGCGAGCTTGTTATTTTCCAGGTTTGAAAATATATCCCATTTGTGCTGAACCATAAAGCTAAATAGGTTCGGGTCAGTATTTCCTTCCTTGAACTTTCTAATAGCTTCTTTATATCTGTCACTAAAGTCAAGAGTATCTGGGTAACCATAATTTTCCTTAAGCATTTTTAAGAATTCTTGGTTTCCTTGTTCTCTACTTCTTTTATGTCCTTGCTCTGTTTGTGGTTGTTGCTGTGCAGTGTTTGAACTGTGGTTGTGGTGCAGTGTTTTGAACTGTTGGTTGTGGTGCAGTGTTTTGAACTGTTGGTTGTGGTGCAGTGTTTTGAACTGTTGGTTGCTGTGCAGTGTTTTGAACTGTTGGTTGTGGTGCATGCCTGTGTCTGTGTCCATGTGACGATGTAAATGTTTTAGGTAGTCCTGGTGCAGGTGCTTCTCTGGAGGGTTTGGTGGTATATAAGTTCCACTAGCTAGTATATAAGTTCCACCAGCTGGTATATAAGTTCCACCAGCTGGCACATATGTTCCATCTGCAGCATAATGTCCTACCTGACTTTCGTTCTTAAGAAAGCATTTACTAGGTCTGTTTTGGTCTGTTGTAACTCTTTTTCTTGACTTTCCACAACAGTTGCTCTAACGGCGTCATAGGCACTTTGAACTGCCTGTCTCGTTGTTGCATCTTTTATTTTCGTCATATTTTGTGCTACTTTTCTTAACTCGTTGTCGAAACCTTCAGACTTCAGTTTCTTCCAGATGAGAAGTCGTTCACTAGTTTCACCTTACTATGAAGAGCTTCGAAGGCGTTCTTAAAGTCAGCATTCATTAAAGCTTCATTTGAACTGTCTTCATCCGCTTGTATTTTTGTCCTTATTGACCCTATAAGTTGGGCTGCTTTAGCGTTGGCTTGGGCGTCTAACCAGTCATTATTAGCTTTTATATATTCTGCGCTTTTCATTGCCTTTTGCATGGCTGCGTCGTTATTTTTTACTTTGTGCTAAGTTTCATACTGTACGGTTTGGTTTTGCAACTGTAAAAGTTTTTCTGCCTTTACATTTGCTTCAACTTCTTTTTTATACTCATCGCTATCCATATATGTCTTCAGGGCTTTTTGTTTTATTTCTTCATCTTTTCAGTACTTTATATTGAGTAGTATGGTTTTCAAATTTATAACATCTGTTTCATTTTTGCTACTTCTGCTGCTTTTTCTGACACTTTTTTCGCATATTCCTCTGTACTTAGTTCTTTCAGTTGTTCTTCTTTTCTCTTTTTCTCTACGTTTAACTCATTGAGTTTCTTGTGTGTTCTGTCATATTCTAGTTTCTTTTCGTTTTCACTTATTTGTTTCTGTATGTCTATGTTTGACTTTTTGACATCTGTTATTTGATTTTTGAGTGAACTCAAATCATTTGACTTGAGGGTTATAAGCTGTTCCGTCTGCAGCTCCACCATAGCCTGCCATTTTCGCTAAAAGTGCCGCTCTTAAACCTCCACTCTGTGCACCTATAACTCCGTTTTAAAAGCATAGGGTTGCTTGACATTTGTTGCAACATAGTGGTCATTCATAATTTGTTGTTGCAACTGTTGTTGTGGTGTCAGTTTTACTATTGGATGTTTCAATGCTCCCTTCCTCTTACGTATATTCTTACGTAGCTTACGTGCATTTAAGTGAAGTAAAAAACGGTTTTTGACAGATGTTTATATGACACTTTTTGTTCAGCACAAAAAACTACTCGGTCAACGGCGATGACTCTCAAAAACCGTTGTGCAAAAAGTTTTACCGTTGGACAAAAAGCATATATAGAAAACAAAAAACGTTTATAGTTCATTCAATATTTGAGATGGAACGGTTTCCAACGGTAACTATTAAATAAAATAAAAAATAGAGGGGTTACCGTTGACGAAAACGGTTCATCTCAAACTTTTCTATGAGTGGTCCGAAAAAAACAGTTCATTTTTCATAATGTACGCGTCTCGAACAGTGAAGCCCAATTCAATAGAATACTATCTCGAAAAACAAGAAGCTGACACTGCTATTCAGTCTTTAATACAGAACCAAGCTCAGGAGAACTCAAAAGACTCCCAATTCAAATCGACATCCAATTCGAAGCAATTAAAACTTGACTCGAATGTTTTAAAACCACAGCCCGCACGAACAAATACAGCTCTAAGAATAGACCAAAGAATACCGAACAAAGAGTTGAGGTCAAGATTGAAATTACAATCGGATGAGTATTTTCCCTTAACAACCAGGGAAATACTCCATATAACCGTATCTACACAAATACCGTTAAAGAAACAATAACGGCATACACAAAACTCTGTCAATTGGTCCCCAACCAGGACCAATTGACGGACATTATATGTTCCTACCTTCCCATATTTGCTGAGTGTGTGGAAGGTAGGACATTGTTACAAGCTTGCTTACGTATGCCACCAAATCTCCGTCAACAATTTGCTCAAATTGTACATGAATTTAAAGCTTTTAACAACGGATACGATGAAGATGAAGTAGCAGATGAATTTGGGGAAGAAAAAACATTTTTCCCCTCATATAATACGCCTGCAACAGTATCCTACTAATGAATTTCACAACTATTGTGTCGTTCATTTAATTGTTGTGGATATGCCCACAGGTGAAGACATTCTCAGTGGTGACTTCATCGAAGTCTGTATCAATACAGAATTGGGAGAAGATGAGTTGCACAAATTCTCCAACGTCGAACATATATTCAAACCAGCACACCAACTCTTTATCGAAACTGAAATAACACTCACACAAAATATGTCCATCTCATTTAAATCCAAATCAGGACGTCCATACAGAATTTGGATGAACTACGTCCTCCTCCACTACGCCGACGATGACGAAGAAGAGGAAGAGGAGGAGGAGGAAGAAGAAGAGTCCTCCGAATTCACACCAGAAGACTAACAATTTTCCGAATAAAAACTTCATTTATACTAAACATCTTCGGGGCTAGAAGGGGCGCAGCCCCTGGAAGCCCCACTACCTTTTTTTTTTTTTTTTTTTTCTTTCTCTTTTCATCATTAAACGTAGAAAGATATATTAATATTATTTTAAAATTAAAAAAAAATAAAGAAAGTATAATAAGTAATTATTTAGTTATCGATATATATATGTAAAGTGATAATCTGAGGAGGAGTCTGAGGATAATCTGAGGAGTTTGAGGATAATCTGAGGAGGAGTTTGAGGAGTAGTTTGAGGAGTAGTCTGAGGAGTTTGAGGATAATCTGAGGAGGAGTTTGAGGAGTAGTTTGAGGAGTAGTCTGAGGAGTTTGAGGATAATCTGAGGAGGAGTCTGAGGATAATCTGAGGAGGAGTCTGAGGATAATCTGAGGAGGAGTCTGAGGATAATCTGAGGAGGAGTCTGAGGATAATCTGAGGAGGAGTCTGAGGATAATCTGAGGAGGAGTCTGAGGATAATCTGAGGAGGAGTCTGAGGATAATCTGAGGAGGAGTCTGAGGATAATCTGAGGAGGAGTTTGAGGATTAGACCGAGGAGTAGTCTGAGGATTAGACCGAGGAGTAGTCTGAGGAGTTTGAGGATAATCTGAGCATAATCTGAGGAGGAGTCTGAGGATTAGACTGAGGAGTAGTCTGAGGATAATCTGAGGAGTTTGAGGATAATCTGAGCATAATCTGAGGAGGAGTCTGAGGATTAGACTGAGGAGTAGTCTGAGGATAATCTGAGGAGGAGTCTGAGGATTAGACTGAGGAGTAGTTTGAGGATAATCTGAGGAGGAGTCTGCGGATAATCTGAGGAGTAGTTTCAGGAGTAGTCTGAGGAGTAGTTTCAGGAGTAGTCTGAGGACTAGTCTCAGGACTAGTCTGATGAGGAGGACTCTAAGGAGTAGTCTGAAGAGTAGTCTCAGGAGGAAGATCTGAGGAGGAGTCTTATGAGGAAGATCTGAGGAGTAGTCTGATGAGGAGGGGTCTAAGGAGTAGTCTGAGGATGATGAGTAATCTGATAAGGAGTAGTCTGAGGATGATCTGAGGATAACCTGATGACTAGTCTAGGAGTGGTCTAATAAAAATGTAAAATATTTTCAAAGAAAAAATTCTATGAATTTTATATTTTAATTCTTAGCATTACACTGAATAAAATAAACATAAATATCAAAATTTGAAATTGAACACGCCAAAAAATTGATAATCCACATTCAATATTTTGTAAGTGGCGTACTTTTTGAATACTCGCCATACGCCTTGGAGTTCTCAATTTTGAATTCGCCTTTATTTGGGCGACCTCAGAAAAATACGCCATTAAGAAAATATTGTATGAGATTTTAAATTTGAACACGCTCTACCTTAAGGAATTAAATTTATTAAGATATATTTATATATAATAAACGATTACTTAAAAAAAGTATTTCATCGCTTATGTAAGTTTCAAAAAAATCACGAAAATAAAAAAATCAAGATTAAAATTTTATTTTTAATTTTTGAATTTCTCAAATGGCGAAATTTTTGGGCGAACAAAAAAAATGTACGCCCGGTCAAATGGCGTGTTTAACGCATCCCTATTCATACGTAAAGCTTCCCTGTCGTTTTTCTACCTCAATATTGAGAGAATCTCAATCAAAATTTTGAATTAGAGACTTTAAGAAGGGAAAGGAGTTTAGATTTCTTTAGATTATGAATCTTATACTTCATTTAAATTATATAATCTATCATTAAATAATCAAACAAAAAAAATCTTGTAAAATTGAGAGAAATACAAAAAGTGGCATTTTTATATTTTTATAACAAATTTTAATTCTCTCTCCAAAGTTTGAAACTCATATCCAGAGCAAAGTAAGAATTCTTCATCATCAAATAATTAAATCTAACTCTCCGTCAATATCATTCGAAACCCAGTTCAAGTATGAAAAACGCAAAAAGTACTTTGGTGATGAAATTAAAATAAATCGAACCCGAAATGGAACAGCATTCTATGATACTTCAAGTTCTAACAATTATTACATTTTTGTTTGCAACTTTGAAGAATGCACAGAAAATGGCGCAATTTATATCATTAGAAGTAACGAAATTTACACATTACTTGAAGATTCTGTATTTAATAGATGCAAATCCACTTCAAATGGTGGATCTGTTTACTTTGACTGCAGACAGTTAGGACATTTTGTTCAACAACGAAATTGTTATTTTGATTCAATATCAACAAGTTATAACATGGCATTTGAGCATTTAGCTAAATCTTTTTCTACAAATAAAAACTATGCCATTGAAATTTCAGTTTCAAAATGCGGAGAAAGTGAATCAATAGGAAGTTATACATTTGAGATTGCATATGGTGATGTCCAAATTAAGAATATCAACATCACTTACAACAAATGCAGTCAAAGATCATCAGTTACTAGTACCCTTTATGGAATATCAGGTTACTGTAACTTCTCAGCATTCAAAGAAAACAACCAAACCGGGAGTGAATCCTTTGGATTTGTCAGTTGGTATGATTCAAGCATACATACAGTTTCTTATTGCAATGTTATTGGAAATAAATGCGGAACAAGCAGCGACCAAGTTTTATTTAATCACTGCGTATTTTTAAATAACACTGCAGGATGTATGTTTTATGTTAAAGAAGAATGTTACACATTGTTCATTACTGATTCATATGTTGAATCAAAAACAACAACAGGACCAGGATTTAGTTCTTAAACCATTCATTCGATATGACAATAATAATAATCATGACTCCGATATTTAGCACCATGTGAAATAAGAAACAGCCATGCAAAAGAAGAAAGAACTTCAACAAAACATGCGTGGTCAAACTTTCCAACAATACGAGAACGAACTCAATAACCTTCGTCAATCTAACAATGACAAACAGAAACAGTATAAAGAACTTGAAGAAAGGAAGAATATTTTTAACCAAATTAAAACTCTTGAAGAAGAACTGAAACAATACGAAGAGACAGAAGAAAATAATCAGAAAAATCTTCAAACATCTGAATCAGAACTCAAATCCCTTCAATTTGAAAACAAATCATAAATATCATTTAAATGATAATATTATATAATATACAAATAGAAAAAATATACAAAAAAGTGACATTTTTGTACTTTTAAAAACAAATTTTAATTATCTCTCCAAAGCCAGAAAAACATATACAAAGCAAAGTAGTTAAATCTAGTAATCCTTCAAAATCTTTCGAAACTCAGTACAAGTATGAAAAACGGAAAAAGATTCAGTTGGTCAGAATATTTTGGAGATGCTGCTAAAGTATATCGAACTCATAACGGAGCAGCATTATATGACACTTCAAGTTCTAACAATTATTACATTTTTGTTTGCAGCTTTGAAGAGTGCACAGAAAAAGGCGCAATTTATATCGAAAGAACTAACGAAATCTACACATTACTTGAAGATTCTGTATTTAATAGATGCAAATCCAATGCAGGTGGATCTCTCTTCTATCTCTGCTCTAAAGGAAATTTTGTTCAACAACGAAATTGTTATTCTGAATCAATAGCATATAATTTCATGGCATTTTATCAATTGGTTAAACAATCTTCTCCTACTAATAAAAACTATGCTTTTGATATTTCAGTTTCAAAATGCGGAGAAAGTGAATCAAAAGGAAGTAATACATTTCAAATTGCATGTATGATACTACAAGTTCTTACAATTATTACATTTTTGTTTGCGAGTTTGAAGAATGCACATGAAAAGATGCAATTTATATCCAAAGAAGAAACGAAATCTACACATTACTTGAAGATTCCGTATTTAATATATCTTTTTTAAATTTTGAAACAATGAAAAGTTAGGGTATGACGAGAGTATACTATTTCTCCGTATGCTCGTAAAAATTGAATATTTGTAAACTAAGCTATTGGTCCCTTTAACTTCTAATGTTGATCAATATTTGAATCGAAAATAATTGTGTGCAATAGAATTACACTTTTCTGGCATTTTTGGATCGCTGCGCGCCCCTGACAATAAGTTGGAAAATAATAAATTTTGAATCAGATGCTTTTCCAAACTTATTGATATCTACTAATAAATTAATATGGACTTGAATTACGAAAATCAAATCAATAAAAAAGTAATTGCTTGTAATGAAATATGATGCTAGTGTCGACTTTTCCTTAGATTATATTGATCTGAATCATATTTTGGCTTTGTAAACATTTTCAAATTCTTAATTTCAAATCAGCAATATAAGATTTCTGAAAAAGTTCTGTACTACTCTAATCGGACAGAATACAGATATTATTAACGAGTGCATGAAACATCAGAAAATGAACATAGAATGCCTCAGAATCATTATGAAAACTGAATATGCTATTGAAAGTGAGATATTTGATTACAAAGATTTCCTAATAGAATATCTTCCACCTTTCAAAGATATTATCAAATTTTAAAACTTGAAAGCTGTATTCTTGCTTTACAAGAAATTCAAAACAGAAATCTTTACATGGTGTGCTGCATTTCCACAAACAATCGATATTATCAAAAAAGAGATAAATTCCGACAATTATGACTACCGTAATAATAACATTTTAGTTTACGTTTGCCAATCCCAAAATGGTGATATATTTAAATTTTTATTAAACTCGATAATGCAAACGATAAATATGTCAATGAGTCCAATGAACATCAATCGACCCCTCTTCATTTTACTACAAAGTGTAATAACAAAGAAACCACCAAACTTCGTATTTCACACGGTGCAAATATTAATGAAAAGATAGTGATGGATTAACCACTCTTCATTAATATAATAGTAAAGAAACAACTGAACTTCTTATTTCACATGGTGCAAATGTCAATGAAAAAGATAATGATGGGGGTATATCTGAATAAGCCTGATTTTACCTTTCCACTTAACAATTTATATGGGCATGCTATGCCCAATCATAAAATTATATTAGTTTCATATTTTATTTATGCAAAAAAAAAACTAAGATATTTCTTCTGAATTGGTGAAAAATTAATTAATTAAAAGCAAAAAGATAAGGCAAATTTTACTGCTTGTCGGAAAGGGCAAGGAGGCCTGGCATTGGGCGGCCTTCGAGGAGTTCAAGGGAAGCACCACCACCTGTTGAGATGTGGGAGATCTTCTCTGTGTAGCCCCACTTCATGGCGCAGGCAGCGCAGTCACCACCACCGATAACTGTGAGAGCACCATTAGCTGTAGCTTGAGCAACAGCATCAAGGATGCCGCGTGTACCAGCCTGGAAAGCCTCGAACTCATAAACACCAGCTGGGCCGTTCCAAACGAGTGTCTTAGCGCGGAGAACTGTCTCCTGGAATTCCTTGATTGTCTTTGGACCGATATCGAGACCCATCCAGCCCTCTGGGATGCCCTCTTCGAGTGTAACAATCTTTGTGTTAGCATCAGCCTTGAAAGCATCAGCGATCTTGAAATCGGATGGAAGGTGGATCTTAACGTTCTTAGCCTTAGCCTTCTCGAGGAGTTGGTTGACAATCTTAGCGCCTTCCTCATCGAAGATGGACTTGCCAATCTGGACGTTCTGGGAGACCTTGAGGAATGTGAAGGCCATACCACCTGTGATGATCATCTCATCGACCTTGTCGAGGAGGTTCTCAATAAGTTTGATCTTATCTGTAACCTTGCCACCACCAAGGATGGAGAGGAGTGGGCGGACTGGCTTCTCAAGAACTGGAACGAAAGCATCGAGTTCCTTCTTGATGAGGTTACCAGCAGCACGGATTGGAAGGTTGACGTGAGCCATGGAAGCGTGGCCACGGTGAGCTGTGCCGAAGGCATCATTGATGTAGAGATCACCGAGGGATGTGAGTTCGGCGTAGAACTTCTCGAGTTCTTCCTTTGTTGGCTTGACCTTTGAGCCATCCTTGTTGACGCGAGCGCCTTCTTCTTCGTAGTGGAATCTGACGTTCTCGAGGAGGATGAGGGAGCCCTTAGCTGGGTGATCGCAGACGGCGTGGACTTCTGGGCCAACGCAGTCCTTGACGAAGGTAACCTTCATGCCGATGAGTTCCTCAAGGCGCTGAGCAACTGGGGCGAGTGTTTCCTTTGTAACCTGACCATTTGGACGGCCGAGGTGGGAAAGGAGTGTGATGGAGTTAGCGCCCTTGGCGAAAACTTCCTTGATTGTTGGAATTGTAGCCTCAATTCTCTGGTTGTTAGCGATCTTGCCGTCCTTGCCGAATGGGACGTTGAAGTCGACACGCATAACGACACGCTTGCCGGCGATATCTTTCTCAGTAAGGTCGTGAAGGGTAAGCTTGTTGCCCAACATTGTAAAGTGATGTGAACACTTATAGCTCAAAAATTCTTTCACAAGTGGCCTCAAAGTATTCAATTTTGAATAACTGATAGAATTTTCGACCTATCGGCTTTTTCTCTATCTTGTCACGTTTTAATATTCGTTCCTATTCTAATTATGCTGTACTATTAAAGATAATGTAATGTTGATGTTTGCCGATGTGCAAAATATTCAATGTGATTTTATCGGAATGCGATTACATGACAAAAAAAAATTATTTTATCATCGTTTTTTCTTATAGGAATTCACCATCTGCCCACAACTCATCATTAATATGCTTATATCTTCGATTTATTACCTGTCACTAAATTATTCATTATTGCTGGCAATTTTCGAAATGATACAATCTGATTTCATGCAACCCTACATCTGTCGCCAAATTTCAGAATAGCTTGTATTTGTATTACTATACTTCTCTTTATTATTGGTTTTGATTCACATAAAAACTCGAATTCAGCTTTTTCATATTTAAACCTTTTGTTTTCAGTGATTTAGAAGAAATTTTTCCCATATTATCTATAACATCGAGATTAACTCTACCAACAAGTATAAATCCTCTGAATATCATTTTTTCATACATGATTTCAATAAATTTTTTAATTTAAAAACCACAAAACATTATTTTATCACTATCTGCAACATTATACATCAAAGTTTAGTGCTATAATAATAATACTTTTTTGAGCTAAAAATAACTGCTCTTGTCAAGCTTAATTTATATTAGATTAACTATTTTTATCTCCCTCGAACTATTTATATAAACTAGGACAAAAAAATATATGACTTAATCATAATCACCTTATACATCTAAGGTTGATCTATCCATATCCAAGGCATATCCTTTATTTTCCATAAAATATAATCTTATGATAATCAATTTGTTAATATTCCTTCAAATTTATGAATATTTATCTAAATTCGCCTTCATATTTCAAATGAAGTAAATTTTACTTGGAACTATGTCAAAATAGAGAGTGATTATAATTAAAAGTATTTAATTAGTAATTAAAATTCGGAATTTAATAAAATCGTATAAAGCGCAAAGAACGTAGCAATTCTATAAGAACTAGATATACATGAGCATTTTATATCAATAAAAGGATAAAAATCAAGCCATGATAGATATAATCCGTGTATTTTATCTCCCATTGCATAATCTATGGAACGAAGACGAAAGTATCGGAAATACTGTGCTTTGCCGAATGAGTATTCTGTAATTAAGCTTGTATTCGTTATCCTTGTGGATTTATATTCTTTGAATAAAGAAATAAAATTTGATCCATCATTAGAAAATTCTAATGAACATGATGGTTTGACTTTATCCCAGTTATAACCATGAGTTGTTACACCTCTAATTACCATTCCAGAAATTAAATATGGAATTTTAAAGTCAATTTGTAAATAATCGCCTGGGTTTGTGTACAATGCCCAATAGTTTGAATCAATTCTATTGCATATATATGGAAATCCTACAATTGTATTTTGATCTGAAGGTCGCCACTGCTTTTGGGATACCGAAACAACATTTGATTGGACAATTCCTGACCTATATATTTGAAGCAACTGTTTAAATATTGCATACTCTCTATAGTCTCTCACAAATTTTTATGTTTTCAAATTAAAAAATCACAAATTGATTTGTCAAAAAATGTTCGCAAAGAGGTATGCTGACTGGAATAAGGTTAATTTTTTCTCTTAACGTCATTTTTAATGGCCACGTCTAGAGCCAAACATAACATTATTTTAGAAACAAGTAAAGTCATTCGAAAAAGCACTTCATATATTATGTTTTCGATCGTAACAATATAGATGTTTTCGCTTTTATACAAAAGATTTATCAAATTTATTATCATATATGTTATTATTCCTTCATCTTTACGGAAACTCCATAGCATTAAGAAACTCGCATGGGAGATTACTCAAACGTATATGTTAAAATCCTAAATTATTAACTTTTTTTTGTACAGGTGGTTTTCCTTGTAATAGCTATAAAACATATAGATTCATTGTAAGTATCACCTTTAGAATAGATTTATTTAAAAACTATCAGCCAAAAAAAAGTTACCCGTATATTCAATTACTGACTTATTCAAAATAGCAAAATTAATAATACGATAATGATTTGTAGCATCATGGTATGCATAATGTTTAACTATTTAGTATGTCTTATAAAATTATTATTTTATTTTTTTTATTATTAGGAATAAATTATCTTAATACTAGTAAATAGTTCACACATTTATTTAATTTAGATTTTTTTGCTCAGAAAGTCTAATTGATTTGTATTAACTCATCATTTATTCGCTCATTGAGAAAGTATTATTAAAACATGCAAGATATGTGAGATTATTATAAACATCGGATGACAATCTGAAGGGTTTAATTTCAATCATACTTCATGATAATTAATATAATATTTTTATTCATTATTGTAATATATGAGATTTAAGCATTAATATTATTTTAGAACTTAAAATAATTAGTTTTTGCCGATTCATAATTCGAATAAATCAGCTGAATATGTAAATATTTAAAAAATTCAAAAATGGCAAAAATAATCTGAGTATAAAATATATGCAAATTACTAATGCATTTTCCTCAAAATTGGCCGATAGTTTTTCTTGCATGTTCATACAAACATTGCTCACAAGCATGCATAGAAGCTATATTCAAAATTTGGTGGCATTTGGCCTGTATCAATGGTAGTCAGCATACCTCTGTTCGCAACATTTGCAAAATTAGAAACTTTATATTATAAGCTCTTATACAAAATAAAGGAGCTTTTCTTCCGATTTCTTTAATGAATCATGATTATCCATCTTTAGCAATTACCAAATGAATTTTTTGGTATCTTTCCAATTAAGACTATCATTCAAAACTATTATCTTCATTACCATGTGATTGTTTGTAATAATATTTAGTAGCACGTATTATAAATCCAACAATTTTCTTACATTTCGAAATTCCTTATCACATTTCTTTATATCTATTCCATTCATAACGACATCATATATGATTTGATCAATAATTTCTTTCTTGTTATGTAAAATACCAGAATTAGGTGATTTATTAGCTCAATTGAGATATTTCTGTTTATTTACATAATTGTATGTTTAATATAAAAGCATTTTCTTTATTATGAATTTTTAGTAAATTTGCTCATTCAATATTCCAATATAGTACATCAATTTTAAGCAATTCTAAGATTTCCTAAACCATAAGGCAAGCGTTAACCAATCAAGCAAACTCATTAATTAGATTAAGATTCCACCGATTAAAGCGAAATCTTATTGAAAAAGGATATGAAATATGAACAATGATAGCTATTATTTAAAAATACTAAGCTCATTCGTTTTCATGCTTGATTTACAGAGATATTTTATATATCCATGTGATTTCGAATGTCATAAAAAAAATGGATCAATATCAAAACCCGATGCTGACTCCTGAACAGAACAGAATCTCTTTTGAAAGGAGATTAGATATGGAGAAGGCTCAAGTTATCTACGATAAATGCAGAAATTATGTCCATTTCGAGCATATTCGTGATTCACAAATCATTACAATGAAATTGCCACCACTTGTTGCTGAAATAGTTTCTATTTCTACAGGTGGTACAAAATTCAGTATTGGATGTGAGCAATTAGGTAGATTTAATATTGGTCAAAAGAAATTTACATATTCAGTCAATTATTCAATCGGTGGACGCTACGGTGATACAAAATTTAAAATTAATGAGCCAATTTCGGACATTGATGATAAAGATCTCTTTGATGCCATTTATGACGTCATTGATCCACATAGAAAACTTCGTGCATACAAATATCTTAACATGGCTCTTCCGCAGCCACGTGGCCCAGACAATTACGTTTCTCCATTTGATATTCCTGAATTTAGATGCGATTTATGCCAACAATTGCTACTTTATAAAGAAGAAATACCAAAAATAACCAAATTTACAGAATGCAAATTGAGAGTTGACCTTCCAATTGCCATTTATTTGGTTGAATGTTTTGCAACCAACCAATCAAAGAAAGAAAAGGCTCTTACGAACAAAGACTTCCTTACCGAGAGGAAAATATACACTCTCATGCTGTTTGCAGACCTCCCTGTCCTGTTTTACTACAATGGAAAACAAGTTGAACTCACATTCGCAGAATACTGCAAGATTCCAGCTCAAACCATCAGAAATCAGTTAGACTTTGCAATGAATATCTTCAAACATTGCGAAAAGATGATTTGTACGTTCAATGAAGTTTTGAATTATAATTTTAAGCAAGCGCACACAATTGATGCAGAAAATGATACAGATATTGCTATTGTCAAAGAAATGGACCAGCCATTGTATCCATCTAAGAACAGAATGTTCATGTTATTTGGTCTTCAGTCAGAACCAGGAAAAGAACAGCGCGCTAAGTACGAATCGACACTAAGAGAGATGTGGAATAAAATCTGCATCTATATATGCCCTGTTTGTCAGAAATTGTCGACATCAAGAAATCCATGTCCAATTGGCCAACACGTTGGTGCGCAGATTCCATTTGAAGATGGAAGTATGGAACGCGATGCAGTGGTCGCTGGTTTTCCGACGAAACAGAGAATCTACGAATGCTGCGGTCTTGTGAACGTCGCATTCGATTACGGATGCAGCACAGAGACACATCACTCATTCCCAACTGATCCGCTCTATTTTGTTTCACAGTTATTATTTAACTATTGTTATTAACTCGATAATCAAATTTAATTTTTTTTTATTCAATAATATCAATAAAAAGAAATTAAAGTTTATATAAATTATATGTTGTTTTTATGTTTTTCACTCATAAATCCTAAAACTATCTATCCTTCTTTGAGATGAAGGAGATATTTAACCATTTAATATGTATTTTATAGAGATAAACGTATTTCTAAGAATTTTTATGACATAAGTTGTATCAACAATGTTAAACAAGAATAATATAAAGGAGTTTTGAAGCAAAATTTCAAAATTTAGTAGTTGGCACATTTTCTACATAAATGTTTTAAGTAAATGGATTAAATTCAAGAAGTATAATCAAATTTCAACACAGAATTGAATCTACACATCAAGGAGATTGAAATTGATAAAGATTTAAAGTTACAAATGAAAATGAATAGATTTATTTTCAGCTAAGCTATATTTTAAAAATGTCAACTAATTAAACATATTAAATTTTTACTACTTTAAACAGTTTTGTCTATATCTTTTTATAAAGATATTTAAAAGTAAAATATGCGATGACAATCAAGTTGATGGTTGTGAAACGTCATTTAGTTAGTGAACTATTTCTAAAATCCGTTAAATATAAATATGAAATTGATTTGACCATTAATTTTGTCTGTGTTGCCAAATCAAGTTTACAACAGTGATCCCCTTTGAGATACAATGCGAAATCGTTATTTAAGTAAAAAAAGCTTTGCGAATGATTAATTTTCTCTCTTTTGGCGACCATTTGAGTAAAATAAGTAATACGGATGGCTATATATGCTTACTTATTGAGGAATTCCATCGCAATATTGTAAAATTCTGAGGGATCATAGTTTTCAGGAACTTGAAACTTTTTAATTTCTTTTAGTTCAATATTTTCGCTTCCCAAAAATTCTTCGAGCTTTTTAATGCGGTCTAATTCTTCTTTAGTCAATTGAATTTCCGGTTTTTTAGTTTCTACTGGTTTTATTGGTATTTTCTTTGGTTCTTCTACTTTTGGAGCGATTTCTTTTGGTTCTTTTTTGATTTCAGCCACTGGTTTTGGTGGTTCCGAATTTAATTTGATGTTATCTAATAATTTGTTTTTAATCTTTAGCATATCAATATTTTTCCCCTTTAGGTAAATGTTATTGTTTGAAATTCTTGATTGTATTCGACGATTTATTTCATATGAAAATAAATAGCGTTCTATTTGATCCAAGCCTGTATCTATTACAAAACTAAGTGCTGATATACTTGATAATATGTTATCTTTTGCAGCATTGATTTCAGCTATTGGATTAAATGTCATGAAACAACTCCCGAAAAAAAAAATGAACCAAAAGCAGCAGTTTTCCAAAGGAAGTATATATGAGGTAAGCTTTTTATCAATTTCATGCTATATTTAGACAATAAGAAAGAAAAATCCAATATTGTTGTCATATTCTCTATTTTGCATGTAAATTGATCAAAAACATTCTCAAAAAAGATATGTTTGAATGAAATCCAACTAAAAATAATAGGAAAAAAAGAATATTCAAAAATTTGCAAAGATTGGAATTCTCAGAGTCACGAAGAAATATAATTTAATGGAAAGAAACATGTAAATATATCTATTATAAAAATACCTTAAAAAATGTTTAAAAAAATTAAATTCAAGCAGTTTCTTTGGCCTTTTCATCATTAATAATATGTCTAACGCTCTCTAAGTCAACCTGACCAAGTTTCTGGAAGTTTGGATCTGTTTCTTCAAGACCCATATCCTTCAAGAACTTTGTTCTGTAAGCAGCCACTACTTCCAAGAACTTGTTCGTTCTCTTAGCGATAGAGTAAGCACTGTCCCATCTGTTCAAGCCGATATTCATCTTAATTGCTCTGAAGATGCATCCGCCCTGAATCAAGATTTCCTCGGCTTCGTTAGCTCTGCCCTGCAAAACTGCAATCATTGCATTTCTTGCGGCAGGAGCCTTCATCTTCTTGACCTTTTCGAGGAAGAGAACTCTGTCAATCATTGTTAATGCGGCATAAGCTTCTTGTGCGGCATCAATTTCGCCAGCTTGGACGGCGCATGCAGCACAAACTGCCCAAAGAGTTTCATCCTTCATTGCACGGCAAACTTGGAGAACAACTTTCCAATTACGTTGGATATCAATTGCTTCGTGAAGCATTAAGAGGAATGGGTTGATCTGGACAACACAGAATGCTCCTTCCTTGCTACGAACGAAAGCATGAGTTCCGTCGAAGCTATCAAGCTCGGATGTATCGAATAATGTACGAAGTTCGAATTTGAGCTTAGGAAGTAATTCTGGTGTGAAGAAGGATGCACTTGGGCAGCCCCAAACTGTTAATTTGTCTTCGCTTCTGGCAACAATAACATCATGTACTGTATGCCAGCTGAATTCGTCAACGAAGTTAGCAAGTTTCTGTGTTTCTATTGTTGGTGGTTGACGTGGATTGGTTGTAACGAATCTGCAAATTGTTAAATCTCCATTTGCATTTGTAAATCCGAAACGAGCCTTTGCGAGGAGTGCGGCTTGGTTTGTTGTAATATTTCTGACTTCACTTGGGTGGACAAGTGGCTCTCCAGATGTTGGTTGGCCGGATGATGAGCTGAATGCGAAAACCTTCTTACGATCATCTGGTGAAACAACGCAGACGATGCATGGTGAGCAAGCGATCATCTGGGATGATACTAATTCCCATTTGATGCTTGGTTCTGTAATACGAGAAATAACACGTCCATCGTAGCCGTAGATTTGAGCTCCTGATGAAGAAACGTATACGAACATTGTTGCGGATTGGGCAATTGTCTTTGCTGGCTCCTTGATCTCTACGATAAGAGGAGCTGTCCAAGAACCAAATTTATAGATTTGAAGCTTTGTTTGTGTATTTACGATAAGGTTGTTGAAGCCGATTGTGAAATCTGCGACGGATTCGTTGAACTGCAAGTTCTCAGATAATCCGTTTTTAAGATCGTAAACTGTAAGCTTTCTTGGTCCATCAGCGATAACTTCGCAATCCTTGTAAACAATCTTCTTGCCAACAGCAGCAATAAGGTTGATTGTGCCACCGCCAGCGACCATAGCGCGAGGTTGGTCGTTATTAGCGCAGATTGCAGCACCAGCATCGATTGGGATGGAGAATTGGATGCGGAGCTTTGAATCGGTTAAGTAAAGTCTGTTTGCTGTTCCGATCAAGCAAAGATGAGATGTTGGGAGGAAAGCGACTGAAGAAACAGCGTAATCAAATGGATGTGTTTCAGCAATCGGACGGCCGTCCATATCAAACAAGCGGGCGACGCGATCTTCACCACCTGTAAGAATTTCGTTAGTAACGTGATTCCAATCACTGCATGTGATTAAACGGCGATGTGCACGGAACTGTGTCTGCTCCTGCTTAAATGAAGCAGAACGGACGGTTACTGTGCCACCATTTGAAAACATAATATATTTTCCAGTAGAATCCCAATTTAATGTTGTAATTGCACTTCCGCAGCTTGCAAGTGTTGATCTAAGGCTTCCATTTCTTGACCAGATTTTAACAAGACCATCTTCACCAGCTGTAGCGATAGAAGAGCCATCAGGATTGACTTTAAGGCATGTGATACCGCCATTGTGTGCGTTAACTGTTTTTTCTATTCTCCAATTGGTTGAGCAAAGACGGAATGTGCCATCAGAGCAACCAATAATGAAGGTATTTGGAGCTGATGAATCACGAGTAGAGTCGATACATGTAATATGTGAATCCTTGAATACGAAGACGTCATCTGATGTTTGTGCAAGGTCATCTGTATTAAACGGATATTTGCGAATTGCACCTGCATCGACTGCAGTGTAAAAGTTTTTGTCATCGCTGCAGATTCCAGCTATCATACCGTCGATGCCCGGAAGAGAGCTAGCTTCTGTTTTAGAAAGAATTTGAATCTTCATTTAATAAAAATGTCCGTTTTAAAAAAATAAACAGAGCTCTCAATTTTAGAGAAATGACTGTCTCCTTTTTTGCATGAGAATATAACAATCATAGTGACTAATACGGCAAATTTTCAATATTTGCTGATTTCGAGCTCAATTATTTTGGAAATTTATTATTGTTATTGGTTTTTTATCGTTTGTGCAATAACTTAAAATTATTATGAATATTATTAAATATTAATAATTTAATTCTTTAAAATTTATTTTGTGTGATGAGATAATTAAAAAGACAATTATAAATTTACAAAAATAATTTTTCAAAGAAAATTTTTGTTCAAAAAATCGTTACAACAATATTCATTTTCTGGATTTTGAAAAAATTTTGAAATAGAACAGGTCACTTATCTCTCAATATAAGAAAGTTCTAGCGTTATGAAGCATAAATTTGCATTATTTAGTCTATCTTGATATGATTATGAATATTAATATTAGATATTGTTAAAACAGCAGAGCAAGAAGCTTTCAATTCAGCATGTAACACTGTTCCATATGGAATGATGACATAAATTATGGCATCTCACTCTATTGTTGAAAGTTCATGAACTCAATTATATAATGAATTGCTTGAATAGTGGTGCATTGCTGTATTATGATGCTTTAATGTAGTCTCTCCTTTCAATCTTGCGTAGAATGAATTGAATTTCCTCTCATCCTGAATTTTAAACAAAAAATTTGAAGTACTTGAAATTGAACATCCAAACCTATTAAGAATTCATTGATTTGATTTTCATTTCTAAAAAAATTGACAGTTCCAAAAAAATGGATTTTGACAATGCATTTGCTGAATGTATAAGGACAGGCGATATAAATGGCATTGAATCGCTTGGTATTAACTCAGATGTCATTAATGATGCATTAATTTGTCCAACACCAGTTCCTCAAATTCCAGGTCAATTTTTCTTACCACAAGTTAATTATCCAACTCCTCTTGTATATGCTATATTATGTAAACAAGATCTTGTTGTTGAAAAATTATTATCACTAGGCGCTAATACTGAACTGAAAGTAGGACAATGGGAACCAATACATTTTGCTGTTGCTTCAAGAACATATTCGATAACAAAAATTCTTCTTTCTCATAAACCTTCTCTTGTCAATAGAAAAGTCGAAAGTACAGGTAATACACCACTACATATCGCTGTATCTTCAGGTGACAACAATTTGGTACTTCTTCTCCTTAAATTTTCTGCAGATCCAAATGTTTTTAATCAAACAGACAAATCTCCACTATTTTTAGCAGAACATTTACATGACATGACTATTTTTAAGACTTTAATTATATTCGAAGCCGATTATTCCAAAGTAAACAAAAATAATATTTCTGCAAAAGCATATGCCGAACAAAACAAACTCGAAATGGCCATTACATTCTTCAAAGAGGAAGTTGACAAAGAAATGCCATCTCAAGAAGAATTATTATCTACATTAGATACTTTAGATCGTAGCCAGCCACATTACATTGATTACAATGAACAGATCAATCTTTTGGATCAAAAGATATCTGCAGCTCAAGAGAAATACGATTTTCAGAACCAAAAATAGATTTTTTTTGTTATTGATATCATAAAACATGTTTTATTATTAAAATATACTTCTGTAAATGTATTTTCTATTATATTTTGATATTTAGATAGGATTCAAATTTGATTATCAAAAAAATTCGAAGATAAATTGATTTCGAATGAATTTTCTAACTCTTTGAGATTGCTAAAATGTACAATACAAAGGAAAATAATTCACTTTTTTCCTTTGCTACATCTAAAATCACCCTCACATCTAGCCGCTGAACGAAATAAGCGGCTAAATGTTGGTGATGAAATATCTAGTATAGGAAGAACATGCTCTACATGTCATAGAGACATTTCAAGCGAAATTTATGTAAAATGTACAAAATGCAAAGGATTTAATCAATGCATGGAATGCTTTGGCATCGGCAGCGAATCACAAAATCATCTCAGAACGCATACATTCATTGTTGTGGAGCCATGTCTCCCTCCAATTTACGCGGAAGATTGGACTGGCGAAGAAGAAAGCTTATTTTTCAATGCACTTCAAAAATGTGGATTCGGAAATTGGCAAGATGTCTCAAACTTACTCAAAACTAAGTCAGCCGAACAATGCAAAGCACATTATCTTCAAATCTTCATAGACAACGAAAATGCGCCAATGCCACCAAAAGAAATACAACCTAAAGCAGAAATTCCGCCACCACCTGATTTTTGTACAGACCCTCAAGATTCATTACCTTCAATAGCAGCAGAAAGGAACTTAGCTGAACATAATAAACGGGAACGAACTACACCAGCAGAGTTTGCAGGCTGGATGCCGAACAGAAATGAGTTCGAAATTGAATTCCAAACAGATGCAGAACAAGGAATTTACGGAATTACATTTTCAGCGGACGAAAACAACGAAGCTGCATTTATGGAGAAGCTAAATGCATTACGGACATACAGCGATATCGTAGAAGCTCGTGAAGAGCGAATTAAATTTGCACTCGACTATAATCTACTAAATGATGAATTTAAAGGCTTCGGACCACAAACCAAAGAGAATAGAGCCTTTGAAGAACAGTTATTATGTCTCGCACAAGTGATTCCTAAAGATGAATTAAAAGAATTTGCAATTTCATTAGAAAAAGAGATTGCTTTGAAGCGAAACCTAAACATGTTGCATACATGGTGGGAAAATGGTGTTGTTTCCCGCGAAGAAGGCCTCATGTTCAACGCATTAGAGCAATTAAACAAAGATGACAAACTAACTCCATCAGCAATCGAAAAATGGAACCGGGAAGCAGCTCAAAAGGTCGAATCCCAGGAATACAAGTCATCCCACGACAAGCAGCTCCTTTCTCCAGCTGAAAACGCCCTTTGTTTGAACTTTGGTTTGTCTTCCATTGAATTTTTGAAGCAGAAAGATTTACTTATACGAGAATTTATATTTAGAGGGAAGATGACTGCTGAAATAGCAGTGTCCTTCGCTCCTAAACAAGCACGCGCCATGAAGGAAATATTCAGATTGATGAAATCTCAGGGATTATTCGTAAAAGACATTTCTGAACTGGATAACCAGGATGAAACAACAAATAATGAACCAGAAGAACAGGAGGAACAACCGAAATCTCCTGTAAGAAATGAGGAACAAAACGAGGAAGAAGAAGCAAATCATTCGGTCGCTGAAGAAGAGAACCAGGTTTCTGAAGATGTACAATCAACTGAGAACCAAGAAACTAATAACGAAGAAGAACAAACTGAAGAAAATACTGATTCTTCTTGAAATAATAAAATAGATTGTTTAATTTATATTAAAATATAGTTTTTACACAACTTATCTTCTAATTAAAAGACTCATACTCTAAAATATCCTATGAGACTCTTTGATTTTAGCAGAAGTATGAGTAAAACTGATAATAATCATACAGACACGATGTTAGCAGAATACCTTAGTGATAGACAACTCATAGCTAAGGTAGCAGCTTATAATTCTTTAGTTTTTATTCGCAGAACTTCTATTTTAGCTAATTTTTGATCAAATTAAATAAATTTTTGGCCATGAATTCTAAAATCCCTTAATTTACTTAAATATATACATGGCACGGCGGGCGCAAAAAGTGACAAAATAGAATACCTATGGTGGCAAGACAAAGGAAACATTTTTGTAAGGCAAACATTATATCAAATACCTTTACTTTGTAATAAGAAATATAATTATCACGAAATTACAAATAAATATTGTTTAATATAATTAATAGCAAAATTCTTTTTTATTATTTCCCTTAAGACCTTACTTATTAAGTATACGTATAACAAGCTTGTACTGCATGTATTAGTTAATAGAACAAAAGAAAATGAGCTCAAATGTTTAATTTATATTAAAATATAGTTATTATGGGAAACATCACCGAGCGCCATTTGGCGCCCCTAATGCTGTTTCTATCGGTATGATTAAGGAGCTTTCTTATGCACTTTCATCACTTGAACTTGAACACTACAAGATATATGCCCCCCTCCCAATGGGAGGTGGGAGCAAAAATTGAAATGTTTACATTGATTTTTGAATACTTTACAAGCGCCCCTCCCAGTGGGCGCGGGCGCAAGTGATCGGGTCAAAAAAATCATAAAAATATTCAAAATTGCGATTTTAATAGATGTTTAAGAAGTAAATTTATTAATAACGATATTTCATAGTACAAAATGTGTTCAATCTCTTCGTAAATCATTCAAAAAAATCAAAAGAATTTCCAAAATTCAATTTTTTTAGTAAAATTTATATCTTTTTCTATCGTCTCCTCCCCACCAGTGGGAGCCACCGGAGGCGCGGGCGGCGCCGCTGGCGCCAAAAAAGTAGCGCCCATCGTGCCATGTATACTTAAATATGATAGAGTTATCAAAAAATCTCATGCTTATCTCATGTTTCTTTATTATCAATAGCTAACAATTTCAATAAAGTGATTTCATTGTAGAGAGGGAGAATTCATACTTTATTGACTAAGGATCTTCAAATGTCTCCAAATCTTTGAGATAACTTTACATTTCTTTAATATTAATTTTGTTATCTCAAAAATTATTCATGAGCTACCCGAATTTTTTGTTAACCATACATGAAATTTTTATAGAAGAAGCAAATTCTATCTATCACTAAATATTATAATGAATTCCGCATTTTTGTTCTAAATATAGAGTTTTGAATGTAAAAAGAAGGTTATTTACAACTGATTATAGTAATATATTTTATTCCAAAAAAATTTATAAAAAAATTTAAATTGTTTCTGTTCCTTGATTTGCTGGTTCTTCTTTAGCAGCCTCTTCATTTGCAGCATCCTCATCTTCAGCAATATTAACAATTTCCTGTGGATCTGTGTCAGCGATTTGTGTCTGCTTCATTTCCTCCCTCTTTTCCACAAAGAGAGCTTTTTCTATCGGAAGATTTCCGTATATGAAGAAGCAGGTGACGAAATTGGCGAAAAGGATGTAGAATACGTCAGAAGCAAACGAGAAACCGAGCTGAGAACGTGGACAGAAGAATCTTAAACCGGCTCTGATGCAATCCAAGACTTCTAAGAGAATGAAGCATAGGGAGACCAAGACAAGAGTGGCATCTTCCTTGATTTGGACTGTAATTATGCCTAATACCATGATAAATAAAATAATCAAATGATATATGGCTGTAAGTGCCCAAATTGGGATCTTGAAGTCGGAATTCTTAATGTATACGCTGTATGTGTTAAGTGGCATGTGGTTAATTGCAATAGATTGTAAGATAATAATAAGGGATAATCCAAATGAGATACAGAGGCCAATTAACCAGCTAGAGAATATCCTGTTGGCCCAGCTATGAGTAAGTGAGTTGAAGAATGACATTACGAATAAGATAAATACCATATGGAATAATTCTGGCATAATATCGTAAATATTCGAGAACCAGTATACGGAATAGTATTTGAGGATCAACCATGGACCATCAATGCATAAAGCAGCAAGTCCAAGGAATAATGTTGACCAATGATCTTTTCTAGTTGGATAAAGACGTTTTGGAGCAACGCATCCGAGGAAAATGATAAGTACTAAGGTCATTGCTGATATCATAACAAATAAGGTAATGGAAATCGGTGTATTTAGAGAAGTGCAAGTGATATCTGCTCTTCTAAGGATTTTCTTGCCAGTTGCGCTTGAAATGTTGACGACTAATGATACTGAACTGAAATTGACGAAGTTGTAATCAGTAACAATAATTTCATCGCATCTTCCTTTTTCACAACCAACAACTTCCGTAGTGTTGATTTCTCTTGTTGAAATGACTTTCATTTCATCATCATATAATCTGGCAAAGCCTTGAGCTGTAATTGTATGCTTGTTTGCAAGATCTGAAACGTAAGGAATTACAGAAAGGATTGCGAAAGAATTTAATGGTGTAAAATGCTTAAATTGTGCTCTGTTAGCAACATCTGTTGATGGAATTGGAAGAGATTGTACTCTTGTGATTTGATAATTCGTATTTTTCGGTACGAATGAGCAAACAGCGGCTCCTGTCAGAAAAATTGATACTACGACAATGAGAATTGCTGCCTTGCATGAAGACATAATCTCAATTGGTGTCGATAGTGTTTCTTCATCAGGAAGGATTTGCGCTTTCATTTTTTTTTAGCGAAAAATTTCTACTTTAGAAATATCATTGTGGATCATCACATTCATAATTATAAATTCATTATTATGAGATAAGAAATTTCATTATAAATAAGGTTTTCGTTGTAATTTGGAGATGAGATATTGCTTCCAAACTCATTTGATTGATAAGATCTACAACATTCTTAATTTTATACCGATACAAATCATATCAAAAGATAATTTCTATTTTTTGGAAATCATTCTAACTCATTTTTTTCATTTACATGATTTTCAAACGAGATTTGGTTGATATTATGCATGAACTTGATAATACCTGATAATATACTATCTTTTATGAAAAATAATTTTTGATTATTTTTTTCAAATCGAAATAACGTATATTTATTCAAACAAAATATTATATATCCTTGTATGTATCTATAATTTTGAGCATTTTATCTTTGTGGTCCATAGTTAATTTCAAAATCTCTGAAAAATAATCAAAAGTAACAGTACTGTGAGTAGGAAGAATATACCCAGAAGGCTGAATCTTAAACTTGTCAAATGTTGCAATATAATCATTCCAAAGGTCTAATGGAATTCTACGGCGTTTAAATCCGTCCAATTCCATAATATCGCCTGCTTTATGCATGTAAGTTGGATCAACCTGCCAAATAGCTTGTACGGAGTTAACTATTGCAGAAAAAACTAAATGAGTTGGAAGATCTGTATTTGGAAACGCTTTTGATATGTTTAAATAGAGTAAATGAAGTACCATCTTTGTTCTATCATTATATGGATTGGTTGTTGACATCTTAAAAGCAAATCCTTCTTGAACCATTTTGAATTTTCCAACTTGAGAAATAATGCTCTTAAAAGTATCATCATTTTGAAATGTCATTGCTATGAACTTGAAAATGAATGTATCAGTTGGGAATTTTTGAGTATTTTTATCAATGGTTTTAATAAATCCAACACATAAGAAATCAAAGAGATCTACTAAGAATGGATCACACCCTCTCAAATACCATTCTGTTTTTTCGTCATCAAACAAGTGTAGCGGTAAAAAACTAACTAACTTGAAAAATCTCAATGTATTAATTGTTCTATTGTAGAAAGCTACAGTCATATTGTCAGTGTTTGGATATCCGTTACATATTTTTGATAAAATATAAAATTGCTTGATGATATCAGAGTCTGTATTTTCTATTGCATCATGGAATGGTTCTTCTTCTACTTTCAGAGAAAATAGTCTATCAACGTTATTATTTCGTAATACAATATAGCGACCTTCGAAGAAAAGTTGAGAATTCGTAGTTATAATTTCAATTTCTCTTTTGTTGAAATCAAAAAGCGAACAATATGGATCATCATATAAGAAATAAAATCGTGTTCCTTTCGGAGATCCTTCGGGTTTTGCTAATACAAAAAAGAATTTGCACTCAGGATTCATTGGGGTTCTTGTTCTCCAAAATCTTTTTGGTACACATGATGTATCAATATCTGGTTCAGGTTTGTAAGCGGTTTGCTGCTCCTTAAAGTTATTTGAATTTGATTTTTCTTGTTCATTCGCATTCCCAATGGCTATTTTCATCGGTTTCTGTAGTTCTTGCTTATATGCATTAAATTTATTCAGGCGACCATTCAAATTCATCAAATTTCAAAATAAAATCTGTTGCCGTTAAATCGAGTTCATTATTATTCCCGTTTGTAATTCAAAAATTGAATGTTTTTAATATAGAGTACGGAATGAATTTTAGATCATGAAAAAAAAAAAACTATATAGATACGGGAAAAAGGTGGGGGCGAATACACTTTCCTATTTACAATAGATCCAAATTCACATATACCATCAAATGAAAGAAATATTAAAAGATCAAGTTCTAGCAAATAGTTTTAGAAAACAAACAGGAAGCTCAATAAAATATATGATGACAAAATTTATAAAAAATTAATTATGTTTAATTTCATTCGGATTAATCGATATATTTCTGAATATGGTCACGCTCCATTAAAAAACGATATCTAACAATATCGAATGCCAATATTTCTTGAATAACAGTATCAAATCCTCTACTTAGGGAATTTGGGATCATATTAGATTCATTAACGAATCTTGAGCTTATGACTGTTTTCTTCCTGTTGGCTGAATTATAGTGGAATTCTGGAATTTGACCGGATTTGAATAATAAGTAGTCACAAAATGATGAATCAACAATTCTTTCGTATTCGGTGTCAATTTGAGGAAGAAGTTTGTTGATGAAGTAATCGTTGCCTGTTCGTTCGAATGTTTGAAGAGCACTCATCATTGGTGTTTCAACAACAAAATGACCAAATGATGACTTAGAAAATAAAAGATCAAAGCATTTTGTAGAGTTGAATTCGATACTTGCATTGAGCAATGTGAAGTTGTCAATAGAATAGATATGATCAAATTTCAATCCATGAAGAATGAAAAGTTCTAAAATGTCTGATCGATCTTTGCTGATTGCTTCTAATGATGGAGACAATAACTGATAATAACCTTCGACGTCTTCGATTCGAGCACCTTTATCAAACAATTCTTCGATGATTTCGATGTTGCCAAGTCTTGTTGCAACAGACAATAAATCTGAGAGACCTTCAATCGGTTCAATCATTTTGATTCCTGTGATAACAGAATAAACAGCTCTGAATTGTGGACTACTTATTGCTAAGTTTTTATCAATGAAATTCCAGACATCTTGTTTAATTTCGTCTGATATCATCATCCTGTTACACGTTAATCCTGGAATTAATTCACGTAGAGCTGATAAATCAACTGGAGTAAATAAAGTAATTACTCTAAATGGATTAGCAAATGAAGACTTTTCCTGAATAACATTGATAACTATTTGATGAATATCTGAAATTAAATTAATTGAATCTTTTGTATTCTTGACACGGGAGCAAATCATAAAGTCAGGATATTTATCATCCGAATATGCGTATTGAAAAGCATTACTGCTGCACAATAAATCCATATTTTGTTTAATAGGTTGTATATTTTTTGGGATATGAATATCAGTGATGTGGGTGAAGTGAGATTCATATTCGACATCAATCTTATTGCAAATTAATTTAATTATTTTTGCATTTTTAGATGATTCGGCGGCAAATGCAGCTGTCTGTAATCCTTTGAAGTCAATTGATGCTCCATGATTTAGTAAAATTTCAACTCCTTCAATGTAATTGTTTTTTATTGCAACTTGAAGTGGAGTTACCCCATCCAAAATGAAATTGACTGGTGCTTCTTTTGAAAGCAAGATTTTTATAGCTTCTATGTATTTATTCTCGATGGATTTTATCAATGATAATGCTAGAGCTCTCTTGGAAATCTTGTATTCAAACAAAAGTTCCAAATCAATTTTCTGTGCCGAGCAGAATATTTTTTCTACATAATCATCACCAATTGTAGCTCCCTTTTCAACAATTGGTGAGGAAATTCTTGTTGAATAAACAATCAGACAAGAATCATTTATCAATTCTCTTTTAGAATATAGAAATTCAAGCATTTCCTGAGATGCAGGGATTGTTAAAAATAATTTGGCTTTTGTCGCATCATTCAATTTCCTTGTTAAAAGAGTAGCAAAAATTTTGTAGGAAATATCATCGAAAATGTGATTAGGCATGAGATTATTGATCAGTAATTGATCTTCGAAACCATTGCATATTTCATCTCTCTTGAAAATTTCTCTATAACGTTGCTGGAATTCTACGTTGTTTGTTTGCATTACACAGGGAGTATAAGAGATTGGATGAATAAAGTATTCTTGAATTTTTCTTACATCTTCTGGTGTCAATGTTTTGACTAATGCTCCTTTCAATACATTTTCACTATTTCTAGTCTTGATAAGTTCTTCAAATGTAAAGAATTTCATATTATTTTGATTAAAACATAATTCAAATTTCATGAATTCAATATTTTTGACATATTGAAACTCATCCTGCGTAAATTCAAGGTATTTGATGAAGATGACATTTTGAGGTGATTTGCAAAGTTCTTTAACATCAACATGTTTTCTGTTTATTGGATCAGTGAGGAATCTAATAAACTTATCACAATGTTCTTTAACTTCTGGCTGAACTTGAACACTTCTTCCAAAGAGATATAAATTTTTACGTATTGGTTTTGGATTAAAGGTATTGACATAAATATGGACCATTTTATCATAAAATTCTTTTGAAACTTCAATTCCAGTGACTTTAGTGATAAAATCATGATGTGGTGCAATAATATTCGCGAATCCTTCAATATCTTCTTTGATAAGTTCATCAATTTTAGGAGAATTATAAACAATTTCTTGGATATCTGTTAATGATGTATTTTCATTAATTTGACTTGGATCAGTAATCAATCCAAATTTTGTTAAAAGAGAAATTAAGGGAGAAATATCTGTGTATTCAAGTTGAATCATTGATAACAAGTTGATACAATCATATGCTGTAAGTTGTGATTGTAATTCGGGATCTTTCATAATGATATCGGCAACTTGTGCTGGAATAATACCATTATCTTCTGAAATAAAATAATATCTTGTTAATGGAATACAAACTGATCCATCTGGTTCTTTTTCAACAATCTTTTCCGATGCAAATGACCATGTAAATGGTGATAATTTGAGTAATTCAATCAATTGTTCTAATGAATAATGAATATTATAGTAATGTGATGCAATAATATTAAAATTATAAATACAGTTAATTTGTATACTATATTTCATAACATCATAAACCATTCCTTCATTAATTGGTATTTTATCAAGGAAATTTTTATATGCAGTCTCAACAGTGGTCATTGCATTCAATAAAGCTATGATTTCTTGATAAATATCCTTGTGTTTGCATTCAATTTCAGATAAAATCGATGCATTAATTTTAGAAAAGCTGAAATTAGGATGGTGAATCATGATTCGGAGATGATAAATATAACCATCATTGATTGCTTTGCATATTAATTGTTGAAAGAAAATATTGGATGCAATCAAAAGTAGATTATTAAGAGTTTCTTCATCTCTTATTAAGAAAAACAGAGGAATTGAAAACATGCAGTTCTTTGAGATTTCTCTGGCTGGTTCAATGAGGCCATCTAATATAAATACTGATAGCCAGTCATTTGTATAAAGAAGAGTATTTTTCTTCATTAATGAATAAATTGCTCGGATAGTAAGCGTTTCAGTAATACAGTATATATCATCTTGGCCGGGAAATATTCTTTGGTTTGAAAATATGTTCTGATTTTGGTTTTGATTTTGATTGACTTCTTTGGTTGTTTCGGAACGAAGCCAGTCAAATAATTCATCACGACGGAAGAATAATGCAACAATTGATGTATCATTGAAATCAACACCTGCTTGTTTAAGAATACGGATGATTTCTGTGTTACCACCAACAACAGCATAATTACAAATATTTCCAAGTCTGGATTATGAACTAAAAGATACTTGAAACAATTAATTGCGCCATACATTGCAGATAAGTTGATCAATGAAATATTACTATTGAATACTTTGGTATCATAATGAAAATCTGGCTGAGAAGAAATTTTAACTAACTCTTCAATATTATCTTCAATAAATATATTAATTATATCAAGTTCTTTTGGTGATGGATCATGACAATTTGCACCTTTAATAAGCTCTGAATATTCTTTCAAATAGAAATTAGGGAATGCTTCGGGATTTGACATAAATTCGGTTGATGAATAACCCAACATTGATGACAGTTGATAAAACATATCAGATTGATTTGGCAATCTTGCAGATAACTGTTTCGCTTCGAATTCCGAACAGATTCCTTCTTTGATTAAATAATGTGAAAAAATTGGAGTGCATGCAAAGTTGTGACATGAAATAATCTTAATGTTTCGTGATAATAATGAGTATAAATGAACGTAATCTTTGACTTTTTGTGGTCGAAGAAAAATGTTTGTTGATAATTCGCGTAAACCTGTGTAAACATGATTTTCGATGAAATCAACAAGTTTACGTGTCTGCTCTTCGTTATTTCGATCGTAATTCAAAAACATTTGTTGAACTTCATTTATCAGTTCTAAACTTTTTGGTAATTCCGTGTTCATTATGTCTTCTGGTGGGTAAAATGTAAGACCATTCGGTGAATTTAATCCAATATTATTCTCAGTTTGAGATGTTTGTGATGATGTATTTTTTGTGTCATATAATGAAAGAACATTATATATACCTAACCGAAATATCAATGAAGCAGTAGGATCAAAATCGACTAAATCCGTGCGATTTGCGATGGTATTTTGATAAATATTCATGCGAGATAAATATGGAACAGATCTAGGGACAACGGACATCGGACCTTGAAAAGATGGATCCATCATATTGAATAATTATGAACAATTAAAATTTTTCTGAAAAAAAAAAACAGTATGAATCAGATTCATAAAATTTTTAAATAAATTGCTTATAAAGTATTAGCATGGACCTTAGATAAGGATCTCGTTTGGAGAAATAACGGCTGGGAGCTCCAAATTCCAAAATATAAGCTTCTCCAATTTTGTAAATTTTAATGTAAATTATACCCATTTTTTACAAATATTACCCCCTAGTTTCTTATCAAAATGTCAGATTTTAACTTTACAAACCATTCGATTTGTAAAGTTTGATATGTCAAAACTCCCAATGAGTTCACCTCACATTTTCTCCATGGAGACGTGGAGAAAGTATTCAATTTTGGTGGAGATGGAGAAATGGAGAAGCTTTGGAGATGGGCATTGCCTTCGTTTTCATGGAAACTTCCTATGGGCAATATTTTTGGGATTTCAATGATCTACTGATCCCAAGAGATAGTTCCAATGTTTGTTTAGATATATTATTTGAATTTTTATTTCTTGGATATTTACTCAGTATTTATGGCGAGTTTATATTATATTTCACCTATAGATATTAGTCACTACCACAAAATATCATATCACAGATTTTTTATGCATTTTCAATTTAAAACAATCTTTATTTGATAATACGAATGAAACTACAATACTTCTCATCTAATCTATTAATGATCTCTCTTAAATTATCGATAAAATAAAATCTAAAATATTTTTATTTGATTCCCAATAATATCAGTTTAGCCTAAGGGAGTTTGCTTTCGCATTTCAATGTTGATTACTTTCATTTATATTATTCATGAATTTACAAAAATATTCCTTGATATAATTTGCCAATTCTTAATTAAATGTTAAGTACTTTCTATATATCAAGTTTGAGCACAAATTGAGATATATATTTTGCCAATTTGAAGTTTACAATTTGTAAAGTGTCTCCAAACTGAAGTTTAGAGTTGGAGAAGATTTTTCTCCATACGAGATCCTTAGCCTTAGATGTTACTCTTAGCTTTGCATAGAAATTTAAGATACTCAAAACTTCGGGTGTTTTTGTCAGTTCACTGTTTTAACAGTTTTCATTCAATATTGATAAGTTTACGACGTCATATGTAAAGTGTCAAAAATCATTTGTGCCTCTTGGAACTTGTGCAACCTTTTTGTCAGAGTCTCATATATTAGGAGATCATGCAGAAGAAGCCTGCTATCATGCTTGTCATGCTAGATTTTCAAAACTACAATTTCTCAAAGAAAACTAGATATAATCAATGATACAAACCATGAAAAATTCTCAATATTATTCTAAAGGTGTATTATCACTTTTTGACATGCTTTCAAGTCCATCCAAGTATAATTTTTGATAGGGTGTCAGAAAGTAGTAAGTACAGCATTAATTAGGAATATTATAAAATTTTTATTATCAATGATGGCGCCTACGGTTCATTATACCAATCCATCCATTACCTGGGGTATCACTTTCTTCGGTGAGATTTTCAAGGAAATTCTGTGTAGGTTCATTCTCTTTATTCGAGTGTTTAATGAATTCAGATACAAGTAATTTCTGGGATAAGTCAGATGTCCGCAAAACAATTGGAATATCTAAAGAATTGAAGAAAGTTGGAGATTGTTGTAAACTATCAAGTCTTTTAGCTGAATTATAGTGGAATTCTGGAATTTGACCGGATTTGAATAATAAGTAGTCACAAAATGATGAATCAACAATTCTTTCGTATTCGGTGTCAATTTGAGGAAGAAGTTTGTTGATGAAGTAATCGTTGCCTGTTCGTTCGAATGTTTGAAGAGCACTCATCATTGGTGTTTCAACAACAAAATGACCAAATGATGACTTAGAAAATAAAAGATCAAAACATTTAGTAGAGTTGAATTCGATACTTGCATTGAGCAATGTGAAGTTGTCAATAGAATAGATATGATCAAATTTCAATCCATGAAGAATGAAAAGTTCTAAAATGTCTGATCGATCTTTGCTGATTGCTTCTAATGATGGAGACATGCGATTAAAAATACCTTCAACATCTTCGATTCGAGCACCTTTATCAAGCAATTCTTCGATGATTTCGATGTTGCCAAGTCTTGTTGCAACATACAATAAATCTGAGAGACCTTCAATCGGTTCAATCATTTTAATTCCTGTGATAACAGAATAAACAGCTCTGAATTGTGGACTACTTATTGCTAAGTTTTTATCAATGAAATTCCAGAAAAGTCGTTTGGTTTGGTCAGGGATTCGATCTCTTTTTTCTATTAAAGATGAAATAAGTGGCTGCAATATTGTTAAATCATTTGGAGCGAACAAAACAATGATCCTCAATGCATTGACAAATGATAATGCTAACATCATCTCTTTCTGGATAATTTTCATGACTTTTTCATTGCCACCAAAATTTAAACGATTATGATTCAACAATACTGAAATATTTTCATCGGGATATTCATATTTAGCATCATCATATGACTGCATAAAATTACGAGTAGTAATTGCCCCTTTTGTTTGAAAATTGGCACATTTTATGAGGTCATATTTAATTGGAGGAACTTTTGTTGCATCATTAATACTGATGTGAATATTTCTGATATCAGATAAACGAGATTCATATTCAATGTTGATATGACTGCAAAATAATTTAATTAATTCATGTCTGGATGATTTTTCTGCGCAGGAAATAGCTGTTTGTAATCCATTGAATTCAGACGAAGCTCCAAGACTTAGTAAGAGTTGAACACCTTCTACGAAATTTCTTGTTATTGCATATTGAAGTGGTGTCATTGAATCCAAGATCATATTTACTGGAACACCTTTCGATATCAAGAACTGGATTGCTTCAATGTTATTAGCTTGAATACTGCTAAACAATGCTTTGGCCATTCCATGTTTTGAAACTTCGTATTCAAACAAATTTTCATAGATAAACTTTTGTTTTGAAAGGAATAACTTTTCAACATAGAGATCTCCAACAGGAGTTCCATTTTTGACAAGATGTTCCTTTTGTGCTCTTACTGAATAAACAATCAAACATGAAGGATCAATATTATCACGTCGAGAACATACAAAATCATAGAAATTATTGCCTGTCGAGAGATTTATGAATATGTTCGCCTTAGAATTATCATCTAAATCCCTTGAAAACAAAGTATCGAAAAGTTTGATGAAAATTTCATCGACTTCATAACTTCTTACAAGATAATTCGATAACATTTTTGTGTTAAAATGGTTTCGAATATCATCTTTAGTTAAAATAGTTCTGTAATCAAGTTTAATGCTTGAACTGTATTCTTTGATCCAATTATTTGATCCATCATTTGAAACGAACTTTTGGATGTCATTGATATCATTGTCACTCAATTGTTTCGTTAAAATTGCATGAATGATCGTTTTAGAAATATTACATTTGAGAATTTCTGGGATAGAAAAGAATTTATCATTATTTGGATTAAACAATAACAACAAATTGTTCATAAAATCGACCGTTTTCAAATATTCATACTCTTCTTGTGTATATTCGAAGAGTTTGATGACATGAATATTCTTTGCTGATTTGCAAAGTTCTTTGATATTAACATGTTTCCGATTTACTGGATTTGTAATGAAATTGACAAAATCTTCTGCATTTGTCAGGTTACTTGTTGAAGGGATGCTCATTGTGATGTAAATGTTGACGATTTTATCAAAAAATTCTTTTGGAACTTCTATTCCAATAACTTTTTTAATAAAAGTCGGCCGAATTGGGATTATGTTTGCAACCCCAATAATATCTTCTTTCATGAGCTGATCAAATTGAGGTGATTGATAAATATGGTAATAAATCTTGTTCATTGAAAATTGATCATCGATCAATTTGAATTTCTTCAGTAAAGAAATTAATGGATTGATATCTGAATATTTAGGCTGAATCATTGATAACAAGTTGATGCAATCATATGCTGTGAGTTGTGATTGTAATTCGGGATCTTTCATAATGATATCAGCAACTTGTGCTGGAATAATACCATTATCTTTTGAAATCGAATAATATCTTGTTAATGGAATACAAACTGATCCATCTGGTTCTTTTTCAACAATCTTTTCCGATGCAAATGACCATGTAAATGGTGATAATTTAAGTAATTCAAGTAATTGTTCTAATGAGAATTCAATGTATTTGAATTTAGAAGCTATATCGTTGAAAGTAGGAATATCATTGATTTGAATACAATATTTCATAAGATCAAAGACGATTTTTTCATTGATAGGAAGGTTATTCACGAAATTCTGATATGCTTTCTCTAGAGAGATTACTGAACTAATAATGGCTTGAATTTCATCATATATATCCTTGTAATTGTTTTTAATTTCTGTTATTATGTTTTTATCAATTTTGATGTAATCAAATTTAGGATGATGAATGAGAAATCAGAGATGAAATAAGTATTCTTTTGATATTGAATAAGAAATTAATTTATTGAAGTACTTTTGTGGAGCTTTCAAAAGTAAATTGTTGAGTGATTCTTCATCTCGAATCAAAAAGAAAAGAGAGTTTGAAAATAGACAGTTCTTTGAGAGTTCTCGGACTGGTTCAACTAAACCATCTAATGTAAAAACTGATAACCAGTCATTGATACAAAGAAGTGGATTTTTCTTTGTCAATGAATAAATTGCTTTGATAGAAAGTGTTTCTGTAATAGAGTATTCAATATGATTTTGATTCTGGTTTTGATTCTGATTTAAATTCTGATTTTGGTTTTGGTTTTGATTGACTTCTTTGGTTGTTTCGGAACGAAGCCAGTCAAATAATTCATCACGACGGAAGTATAATGAAACAATTGATGTGTCGTTGAAATCAACACCTGCTTGTTTAAGAATTCGGATGATTTCTGTGTTACCACCAACAACGGCATAATTACAAATATTTCCAAGTCTGGATTATGAACTAAAAGATACTTGAAACATTTAATTGCGCCATACATTGCAGATAAGTTGATCAACGAAATTGGACGACGATTTTTGAAGAGTTTTTCATTATAATCAAAATCCGTTTTCGATGTGAGTTCAACAAATTTGTCGATGTTATCATCAATAAATGAGTCAATAAATTCAATATCTTTCGCATCTGGATTTACACAATTCGAAAATTTAATGAACTCTGAAAAGAGATTTAAGTAGTGTTCGTTTGCTGAATTAGGTAACAATGATGAAAGTTGGGTTGCTTCGAATTCCGAACAGATTCCTTCTTTGATTAAATAATGTGAAAAAATTGGTGTGCAGACAAAGTTGTGACATGAAATAATCTTAATGTTTCGTGATAATAATGAGTATAAATGAACGTAATCTTTGACTTTTTGTGGTCGAAGAAAAATGTTTGTTGATAATTCGCGTAAACCTGTGTAAACATGATTTTCGATGAAATCAACAAGTTTACGTGTCTGTTCTTCGTTATTTCGATCGTAATTCAAAAACATTTGTTGAACTTCATTTATCAGTTCTAAACTTTTTGGTAATTCCGTGTTCATTATGTCTTCTGGTGGATAAAATGTAAAAAGAGTGAGTGAACTTCTTTCGTTGGCGCGTTGTCCAAATCCAAAATGTGAAGTATCCTTAGGTTTTGGTTCTGATGTATCATAATATGCAAAAGTTGTGACAAGGTTTAACGCAGATACTATATTTTTAATACAATTGTTATTGTTGTTAAATCTGGAAGAACTTGTTTGTGAAGCCTTTCGTGCTAATGATAGCACAGTAGCAGATAAATCATCACTTTCTTCCTTTTTAATGCTTGCAGTTGTACCCCAGCCATTCCCTAGCTGGTTGCGATTCCACATTTGCAATTATCAGAATTTTTTTCCCCAAATAAATGTGAAAGAACTATAATAAAGTCATTTTATTTTTTATAATGTTATGTTTTTCAAAAAATTTGAAAATGGCCAGATGAGGATTGACCATTTTCCAAAATTTTTATAGTAAGATCCATGTCTGATCGTGTGTCCAATGTTTATATCAGACTTATTATAGTTGCGTCGTTTCCAGTGGAAACGTAAAAGCGGAGGAAAATCTGACACTAAAATTTTTCTTTCCTTGGTCTCTTTTTTTCGATTTTCTATGATATCTGTTTGAAATAAATAGCTACTTATGCGACATAATATGCAGAGAAATATGTGTACAATATGAATGCATAGCAAAATCTATGACATATTAAGTTTTTCTTCAAGATTTCGAAATCTTAAGGTCTGAAAAAATCTCGGATTTCGACGCCGCTTATGGTACATATGAAATCAATACTACTAATACTTAAATGTAGTATGCTGCGTTTGATCTAAAGCACTTCTAATGTTAGAGAAACACTGACTTTTGTTCACCTTTTTTCAGAATCAGTACATAAATAATAGAGTATTGACATCAATACTATATAATCATATATTATATCGCATATACGCATTATGTGTTGCATTTGAATCTTTGAAACTTGAATCAAGAAACCTACTTGTGAATTTTTTGACAAATTAAGACGATGACTTTTACTTGAGGACGATTCGACCAATATTCAATAAGTGAATTTAAAACGTGTACAATCATATAGTGCACTATATGAGTAATATATATGAATGTATGGATTCTGCTAGTTATGAATTACACCATAGAGAATTTTTGCATTTTTCTTTTAGTTACGAAAAAGTCTAAATCCTTCTCAACCAACTTATCATTAGATTAAAATTTCTCAGTGCCATAGGACATATTGTAAAGTTATTGATTATATGTTATAGGAACCATCTTCCAGCGCTTGAAATTGTGTGCTCGGATCTATAATAAATTTGTTTTTTATCGGTATTAAAAAATTGACATTAAGCTTTTTTGGATATATCGAGCATATTTTAAGGTGCCAATTAAGAGTGGGAAGATGTAATAATAGGAACTAAGATATAACATTGCATTCTTATCGATCAATTAAGGAAAACGACATATAGAAATCTGAAAATTAATGCAAATAAAAGGATAAAGAAAAATGCAAAAATTCTCTATGGTGTAATTCATAACTAGCAGAATCCATACATTCATATATATTACTCATATAGTGCACTATATGATTGTACACGTTTTAAATTCACTTATTGAATATTGGTCGAATCGTCCTCAAGTAAAAGTCATCGTCTTAATTTGTCAAAAAATTCACAAGTAGGTTTCTTGATTCAAGTTTCAAAGATTCAAATGCAACACATAATGCGTATATGCGATATAATATATGATTATATAGTATTGATGTCAATACTCTATTATTTATGTACTGATTCTGAAAAAAGGTGAACAAAAGTCAGTGTTTCTCTAACATTAGAAGTGCTTTAGATCAAACGCAGCATACTACATTTAAGTATTAGTAGTATTGATTTCATATGTACCATAAGCGGCGTCGAAATCCGAGATTTTTTCAGACCTTAAGATTTCGAAATCTTGAAGAAAAACTTAATATGTCATAGATTTTGCTATGCATTCATATTGTACACATATTTCTCTGCATATTATGTCGCATAAGTAGCTATTTATTTCAAACAGATATCATAGAAAATCGAAAAAAAGAGACCAAGGAAAGAAAAATTTTAGTGTCAGATTTTCCTCCGCTTTTACGTTTCCACTGGAAACGACGCAACTATATTATTGGATATCAGCTCCAAAAAAAGGGATGAACCGCTCTTCATAATGCAGCAAATAATAGTAAAGAGCCACCAAAACTCATAGGTTAAAATGTTTATACTTTTATATAAAAGCAATTAAAAAGTAATTTTATGAGAAGTTTATTGAAATAAAAACAAACAAATAGGAAATCATTTTATTATAAACAATCTCTTTGACGGTGAATTCATCAATAATCTTGATTAGAAAATAACAATTTCCATTGTTACATGTATTCATTCTTCCATCTGGAAGTAAAAATGTTTCAATCCCTATAGCATTAATATATTTCAAGGAATTTTTGATTGATTTCTTCTGATACTCTTGAGTTATTAATGAGTTCATAAATCAAACCAATTTGTACTGGATTTGTCCTGATCAAATTACTGAATAAACGCGAGCTATTTATATCACCTCGGACTTTATATAATGGTCTTTTAGCTGAATTATAGCGGAATTCTGGAATTTGACCGGATTTGAATAATAAGTAGTCACAAAATGATGAATCAACAATTCTTTCGTATTCGGTGTCAATTTGAGGAAGAAGTTTGTTGATGAAGTAATCGTTGCCTGTTCGTTCGAATGTTTGAAGAGCACTCATCATTGGTGTTTCAACAACAAAATGACCAAATGATGTTTGAGAAAATAAAAGATCAAAACATTTTGTAGAGTTGAATTCAATACTTGCATTAAGCAATGTGAAGTTGTCAATAGAATAGATATGATCAAATTTCAATCCATGAAGAATGAAAAGTTCTAAAATGTCTGATCGATCTTTGCTGATTGCTTCTAATGATGGAGACATGCGATTAAAAATACCTTCAACATCTTCGATTCGAGCACCTTTATCAAGTAATGCTGTAATAATTTTGATGTTGCCGAGTCGTGTTGCAAGATATAATAAATCTGAGAGATTTTCAACTGGTTCAATCATGTTGACACCTGTAATTACAGAGTATGCGGTTTTGAAATAAGGAGAACTGTCATTGATGTTGTTCAAGATAAAGTTCCATACTTCTTGACGAGTTTGGACTGGAACTCCATCTCTTCTTTCATTTGATGAGCAAAGAGATGCTGAATAGATGTTAAATCAACTGGTGCAAACATAGTAATGATCCTTAATGGATTATTAAATGTTTTTCCAATAAGCATTTCACTCTTGATAGTATTGAAGAGATTAGTATTATCTCGTTTTCCTATGACAAGATTTCTGAACATTCCAAATATAATCTCATCGGGGAAGCTATTATTATTATTATTGATAAAATTAAGAGATAAACCAAATGATGATTGCTTATTGGAGTTGATGATATTGACACTTTTAATGATGTCTTCTTTCAGAGGTGGAATGCTGGATTGATTTATTTTGCTGACATGAATCTTTCTGATGTCTGAGAAAAGACATTCATATTTAATGTTGATTTTGCTGCAAATAAGCTTAATGATATCGGCATTTTGGGAAATTTCTGCACAAACTGCTGCAGTTTGAGTTCCATTGAATTCAAGAGATGCTCCATGATTCAAAAGTGCTTCAATTCCTGGAATAAAACTCTGACTAATTGAATATTGAAGAGGAGTTTGTGAGTCGATTATAATATTTACAGGTACACCTTTTGAAATAAGGAAATTAACCGCATCAATGTTTTTTGCATGAATAGATGCCATCAATGACTTTGTTAGTGCACGTTTTGTAACTTTATAATCAAATAATATTTCATAATTAAATTTCACATCTAATTGGAATAGCTCCTCTACATAGGGATCTTCAAGTGGAGTTCCTTTCTCAACAATTTGAGTATTTGATCTGATTGAATAAAGAATCAAACAAGAATCATTGATTATTTCTCTCCGGAAAATTATGTAATTATATACTTCTTTATTTATTGGAAGCAAAATGAATAAAAATGCTTTGTCTTGGTCTTCAAATTTCCTTGTAATTAAGTGATTCAAAACTTTCACAGAAATTACATCAAATTTTTTAAGATTTAATGCGAATTCTATCAAAGTATATATGTCAAAAGCATTATAGATCTCTTCCCTCATGAAAACCGCCCTTAAATCGAAACAATTGAAAAGGGCTTTTGGATTCCTGCCATTTTCAGAAAAAAGTTTGTCTTTGATAAATTCTGCAATTAAATTGATATCTTCATCAGTCAATTGTTTTGTTAAAATTGCATGAATAATTGTTCGAGTATAATAGTATTTAAGAATTTCTTTAATGGAAAAGAATTTATCATTGTTTGGATTATACAGCAAATAGCCTCTCATGAAATCGACTGTTTTCAAATATTCGAATTCTTCTTGTGTATATTCGAAGAGTTTGATGATAGGAACATTCTTTTCTGACTTGCAAAGTTCTTTGATATCAACATGCTTCCGATTTACTGGATTTGTGATAAAATTGAGAAATTCATCGTTATGTTTATAGATTTGATCTAATCCAATATAAATATGGACAAATTTATCAAAAAATTCTTTTGATACTTCAGTTCCATTGACTTTTTTTGATAAACATCGGTTGAACAGGAATGATGCTTATAGAGTTGTCAACATCTTCTTTAATGAGTTGATCAATTTGAGGTGATTGATAAACAATTTCTTGAATATCATTCTTTAGGTAAAGTCTTGAAACATAATCTGGATCGCTAATCAATCCAAACTTTGTTAAAAGAGAAATCAAGGGAGAAATATCTGTGTATTCAAGTTGAATCATTGATAACAAGTTGATACAATCATATGCTGTAAGTTGTGATTGTAATTCGGGATCTTTCATAATGATATCGGCAACTTGTGCAGGAATAATACCATTATCTTCTGAAATAAAATAATATCTTGTTAATGGAATACAAACTGATCCATCTGGTTCTTTTTCAACAATCTTTTTTGATGCAAATGACCATGTAAATGGTGAAAATTTAAGTAATTCAAGTAATTGCTCTAGTGAGAAATTGACATATGAATATTTCTTTGAAACTTCATTATATGTCAATATATCATTGATTTGAATACAATGTTTCATGAGATCAAAAACAATATTTTCATTGATGGGAAGGTTATGCAAGAAATTCTGATATGCTTTCTCTGGTGAGATTACTGAACTAATAATGGCTTGAATTTCATCATAAATATTTTTGTATCTATTATTAATTTCTGTTATTATGTTTTTATCAATTTTGATGTAATCAAATTTAGGATGATGAATGAGAAATCGGAGATGGAATAAGTATTCTTTTGATATTGAATAAGAAATTAATTTATTGAAGTACTTTTGTGGAGCTTTCAAAAGTAAATTGTTGAGTGATTCTTCATCTCGAATCAAAAAGAAAAGAGAGTTTGAAAACATGCAGTTCTTTGAGAGTTCTCGGACTGGTTCAACTAAACCATCTAATGTAAAAACCGATAACCAGTCATTGATACAAAGAAGTGGATTTTTCTTTGTCAATGAATAAATTGCTTTGATAGAAAGTGTTTCTGTAATAGAGTATTCAATATGATTTTGATTCTGGTTTTGATTTCCGTTTTGATTTTCTTGGTTGTTATCTTCGGTTGTTTCGGAACGAAGCCAGTCAAATAATTCATCACGACGGAAGTATAATGAAACAATTGATGTATCATTGAAATTAACACCTGCTTGTTTAAGAATACGGATGATTTCTGTGTTACCACCAACAACAGCATAATTACAAATATCTTGTAAATCTGGATTATGAACTAAAAGATACTTGAAACATTTAATTGCACCATACATTGCAGATAAGTTGATCAGTGAAACACTCTTACCGTCTTGGAATATTTTATGAGAATAGTCGAAGTTTGTGGCTGATGTGAGTTCGACCAATTTGTTTAAGTCATCTTCAATAAATGATTCAATGAACTCAATTTCATGAGAATTTGGAAGTTGGCAGTTAGAAGAATTAATGAATTCAGAAAATGAATGTAAATAAAACATATCTGATTGATTTGGCAATCTTGCAGATAACTGTTTCGCTTCGAATTCCGAACAAATTCCTTCTTTGATTAAATAATGTGAAAAAATTGGTGTGCAGACAAAGTTGTGACATGAAATAATCTTAATGTTTCGTGATAATAATGAGTATAAATGAACGTAATCTTTGACTTTTTGTGGTCGAAGAAAAATGTTTGTTGATAATTCGCGTAAACCGGTATAAACATGATTTTCGATGAAATCAACAAGTTTATGTGTCTGTTCTTCGTTATTTCGATCGTAATTCAAAAACATTTGTTAAACGTCATTTATCAGTTCTAAACTTTTTGGTAATTCTGTGTTCATTATGTCTTCTGGTGGATAAAATGTAAAATCAGTGAGTGGATCGCGATTGTTGGTTCCAATATCTATTGATGATCTTACTTGTGTATCATATAATTTAAAAATCTGACGTAAATTGAGTTGTGATGTTATATTTATAATGCGTTCGTTATTTGAAAGGGCTCTGGCTGGGTTATTAGTATTCGAATTTGAATCATTATGATGTTCTTTACGCGCTAACAACGGAACAATTGCAGATGAATATTCCTTTAAATCAGTTCTGAATTGTGCCGGCTGGTTACCAAGTAAGCGCTGAGGTGGCCGTAACATTTTTTTTGAAGTCAATCAATCAATTCAATTTTTTCAGTACTGATATAATAACCAGTTTACCAAAAAAAATATTATGACTAGTGAATTTGTTCTATATTTTTCATGGAACAATTAATCCTAGAACCTACGATGATTTTTGATTCAAGAATGGCAATTTTAGCTCAATATCCACAAAATGCAATTTTTAAAGAATGATGAGTAATAAAAAGAGAGTTCTAATAAGCGACCAATCTTGGAATACTGATGTTGCGGCTATTTGGGAAGAAATTTAGCTCATAACTAAAAAATTTCTTCCAGAATATGAAGAGTATATATAAAATATACAGCAAGTGATAATATATACGATTTGTAAATTTAATCCTGTCCAATACGCTAAAAATCCTTGCAAAGTATATATCTCCAATTGGAGTTCCTTTCTCAACAATGTGCATTGAAGCTCTCGCAGAAAAAATAATCAAGCACGATTTATCGATCTTTTCTTTCCGAGATAGGATGAAATCTTTTGTCTTTTGATTAATTGGAATTTTCATAAAAATATCAAATTTCTGTTCGTCAGCTAAATCCCCTGTAATCAAGACATCCAAAATATTGCTGCATTCCTCATCGAATGTAACTACTGGTATAAAGAAATATAGTAAAATATTATTTGGAAATTCGTTACAGAGCTCTTTTCTCTTGAAAATAGTTCTCATAAAGAATTTTTCAGAATCACTTTGGTCATTGATTTGCATCATCACCAAAATTTTTGGTCTCAAAAATACTTTTATTACTGTTATCTCTTCTGGTGTTAATGGTTTAGCCAAAATTGCATTGATTGTTACTTCATAATTTCCCAATTCAATAATTTCTTGAATAGTATAGAATTTGAAATTATTATGATTGTATAACAAGTGTTCTCTCAAGAATGGTATAGTTTTTAGATATGAAATTTCTTCTTCAGTATATTCAAATTGCCTGATCACCGAAATATTCATATTTGATATGCACAATTGTTTGAAATCAACATGCTTTCTATTAATAGGATGTGTAAGAAATGCTTCAAAATATTTCTCCATTAGAGTCGATTCTTTTGTTCCTTTTTTCATAGAATTTTTCCTTGAAAAATATCGTGATTGATGATCGACATCATTGACATAAATATGGACAATTTTATCATAAAATTCTTTTGAAACTTCAATTCCAGTGACTTTAGTGATAAAATCATGATGTGGTGCAATAATATTCGCGAATCCTTCAATATCTTCTTTGATAAGTTCATCAATTTTAGGAGAATTATAAACAATTTCTTGGATATCTGTTAATGATGTATTTTCATTAATTTGACTTGGATCAGTAATCAATCCAAATTTTGTTAAAAGAGAAATCAAGGGAGAAATATCTGTGTAATTCTGATTAATCATTGATAACAAATTGATGCAATCATATGCTGTAAGTTGTGATTGTAATTCGGGATCTTTCATAATGATATCAGCAACTTGTGCAGGAATAATACCATTATCTTCTGAAATAAAATAATATCTTGGTAATGGAATACAAACTGACCCATCTGGTTCTTTTTCAACAATCTTTTTTGATGCAAATGACCATGTCAAAGGTGATAATTTGAGTAATTTAAGTAATTGCTCTAATGAATAATCGGTATTTCTGAAATTTATTGTGAGTTCGTCGAAAGTTGCCATATCATTAATCCTGATACAATACTTCATTACATCAAATGAAATACTTTCATGAACAGGAAGCTTATCACAGAAGTTCTTATAGGCTTTTTCCATAGATAAATGCCCATAATAGTGGGATTGAATTTCATTGTAAAAATCTTTGTATTTTTTTCAAGGTCTGAGATGATATTTTTGTCAGCTCGAAGAAAGTCAAACTTAGAATCACGAAGAAGAACTTTGAGGTGATAAAGATAGCCTTTGGAAATTGATTCTTTAATCAATTTGTTAAAATATGGCTCAGGTGTATTTAAAAGTAAATTGTTGAGTGTTTCTTCATCTCGAATTATGTAAAATAGAGAGTTCAAGAACAGACAGTTCTTTGAGAGTTCTCGGACTGGTTCAACTAAACCATCTAATGTAAAAACTGATAACCAGTCATTGATACAAAGAAGTGGATTTTTCTTTGTCAATGAATAAATTGCTTTGATAGAAAGTGTTTCTGTAATAGAGTATTCAATATGATTTAGATTTTCTTGGTTGTTATCTTCGGTTGTTTCTGAACGAAGCCAGTCAAATAATTCATCACGACGGAAGTATAATGAAACAATTGATGTATCATTGAAATTAACACCTGTTTGTTTAAGAATACGGATGATTTCTGTGTTACCACCAACAACAGCATAATTACAAATATTTCCAAGTCTGGATTATGAACTAAAAGATACTTGAAACATTTAATTGCGCCATACATTGCAGATAAGTTGATCAACGAAATTGGACGACGATTTTTGAAGAGTTTTTCATTATAATCAAAATCCGTTTTCGATGTGAGTTCAACAAATTTGTCGATGTTATCATCAATAAATGAGTCAATAAATTCAATATCTTTCGCATCTGGATTTACACAATTCGAAAATTTAATGAACTCTGAAAAGAGATTTAAGTAGTGTTCGTTTGCTGAATTAGGTAACAATGATGAAAGTTGGGTTGCTTCGAATTCCGAACAGATTCCTTCTTTGATTAAATAATGTGAAAAAATTGGTGTGCAGACAAAGTTGTGACATGAAATAATCTTAATGTTTCGTGAGAATAATGAGTATAAATGAACGTAATCTTTGACTTTTTGTGGTCGAAGAAAAATGTTTGTTGATAATTCGCGTAAACCTGTGTAAACATGATTTTCGATGAAATCAACAAGTTTACGTGTCTGCTCTTCGTTATTTCGATCGTAATTCAAAAACATTTGTTGAACGTCATTTATCTGTTCTAAACTTTTTGGTAATTCTGTGTTCATTATGTCTTCTGGTGGATAAAATGTAAAATCAGTGAGTGAATTTTTATCTAGGTTCCAATGATTTTGTGATCTGTTACTTCTTTTACGATCTTGTGGATCATACAATGTAAAAATTGAACCTAAATTTAATTTTGGTACAATATTATTAATAATTTGAATATTATTGGGAATTCTAATATGGCCTCGCTGATTATCATTGTAAATTTCCGGATTTTCAATGCGTGTTAACGATGGTACAGTGGAGCGTACTTCACGAGTCTGTCGTGATGCCTGACGTGCAAAATTAATCATTGAATGGGATTATTTAAATTTAAGGGTGCTCTTACGCCCGTCGTTTAAGGTTATATTCAATGAAGCTTCAAGCCATTGGTCAGAAATTTGAATTAAAGTCAGTTGGGCATAACTAATAATATTTGATGATATGTATGACATTATAGAGAAAAATAAATAGATAATTGATAAACATTTTTTATTAAAATCGTAAAAAGGGAACACCTTTGCCCCATTTGAAATTAGATATTTTTTCGCGAGATAGATTTCTAATGAATTTTTGATTGGAGTTAGTTGATAATGTTTCAGAAAGATATTGATACACCAAAATTTTTTGAATTAAATCTGATGACTCCAAATTAGCAATTTTGCTTGAATTATCATTAAAATGAGATGAAGGTTTTGGTAAATTATTGGGTCTTTTAGCTGAATTATAGTGGAATTCTGGAATTTGACCGGATTTGAATAATAAGTAGTCACAAAATGATGAATCAACAATTCTTTCGTATTCGGTGTCAATTTGAGGAAGAAGTTTGTTGATGAAGTAATCGTTGCCTGTTCGTTCGAATGTTTGAAGAGCACTCATCATTGGTGTTTCAACAACAAAATGACCAAATGATGTTTGAGAAAATAAAAGATCAAAGCATTTTGTAGAGTTGAATTCAATACTTGCATTGAGCAATGTGAAGTTGTCAATAGAATAGATATGATCAAATTTCAATCCATGAAGAATGAAAAGTTCTAAAATGTCTGATCGATCTTTGCTGATTGCTTCTAATGATGGAGACATGCGATTGAAAATGCCTTCAACATCTTCGATTCGAGCACCTTTATCAAGTAATTCTGTAATAATTTCAATATTACCAAGTCGTGTTGCAATATACAATAAATCTGAGAGATTTTCAACTTCTTCAATCATTTTGATCCCTGTGATGACAGAATAAACAGCCTTAAACCATTTATTGCTTTCATTGATGTTGTTTACAATGAAATCCCAAACCTCTTGTCTTTCATGTGCTGGAAGTATTCTTCTGATTGAAAATACTCTTGGAATTATGTCTTCAAATGCTGCTATATCAACAGGAGTGAAGTATAACATAATATATAGTGAATTAGTAAAAGAAGATACTGTCGTCATTTCATTTTGTATTAATTTAGTTACTTGTGGAATATTGATATTTCTTTTGGACCATTTAGCTGCACAGTTGAAACATCTATCAATTTGGGAAAAAAACTTAGTAAAACTTGTATTGATGATTTGAAATATATCAATACCCGGATATTTCGGTGTTGCTGAATCAGGAATATGAATCTTTCTTATATCTTGGAATAAAGATTCATAATCAAGATTAATTTTGCTACAAAACAATTCAATCATTGTCTTATCTCCAGATTCCTCTGCACAAAATGCAGCTGTTTTAGTTCCATTGAAACCAAGAGATGCACCTAATTCCATTAATTTACAAGCAATAGACTTTACACCGATACTAATAGCATATTGAAGAGGAGTCATTCCTTCTATAATAACATTGATAGGAGCTCCTTTAGAAATCAAAAGATTAAATGCAGCTTCATTATTATTATAGATAGCATAAAATAATGCTTTAGCCATGGCTGCTTTGGAAACTTTGTAGTCAAACAAACTTTCATATCTAAGAGATGGATAAATGCTAAACGACTTTGCAAAGTATAAATCTTCAATTGGAGTTCCTTTATCGACAATTTGTGTATTCGCCCTCATTGAATAAACAATCAGACATGAATTATTAATCTTTTCTTTCCGAGAAATAATGAATTCAATTGCCTTTTTATCATATGGAATTTTCATAAAAAGTCTAAATTTCTCTTCGTCATTCATATTCCTTGCAAACAAAGCATCCAAAATTTTTCCGCATATATCATCGAAGTCAGCAACAGGCATAAGGAAATATAATAATAATTTATCGCTAAAACCATTGCAAATTTCATCTCTTATGAAAATTGGTCTGAATTCAGTTCTGACAAATGTTTTTTCTTTGTGACTGGAAAATTCATTGGAATACTTAGAATTAATGTATTCTTGAATTGCTGATACATCTTCAGGGGTTAATGTTTTAGTTAATGCTGCATGGATAACTGTAGAATCATTATTCGTGTTAAGAATTTCTTTAATAGTAAAGTATTTGACATTTTTTTGATTAAACATCAAATAATCTTTCATGAATTTTACTGTTTTGAGATGATTGATCTCTTCTTCAGTATATTCAAATTGTTTGATCAAATTAAGATTCATTATTGACTTAGAAAGTTCTATGATATTAACATGTTTCCTGTTAATAGGATGTGTAAGAAATGTGACAAAATCTAAGTATTTATAATAATTTGATCTTTCTGGTTGATTTGGAAACACCTTAGTCGTATATGCTGGTTGATGTACAGTATTCATGTAAATATGAACAACTTTTTCATAAAATTCTTTTGGAACTTCGATTCCAGTGACATTTTTAATAAAATCAAGATGTGGTGAAATAATGTTGGCGAATCCTAGAATATCTTCTTTGATGAGTTGTTCAATTTTAGGAGAATTATAAACGATTTGTTGAACATCTTTGATTAAAGAATTGTTTGTAATATGATCTTTCTGATCTATCAATCCAAATTTTGTCAAAAGAGAAATCAATGGAGAAATATCTGTGTAATTCTGATTAATCATTGATAACAAATTGATGCAATCATATGCTGTAAGTTGTGATTGCAATTCGGGATCTTTCATAATGATATCAGCAACTTGTGCAGGAATAATACCATTATCTTCTGAAATAAAATAATATCTTGTTAATGGAATACAAACTGATCCATCTGGTTCTTTTTCAACAATCTTTTTTGATGCAAATGACCATGTCAAAGGTGATAATTTAAGTAATTCAAGTAATTGCTCTAATGAATAATCGGTATTTCTGAATTTTACTGCAAGTTCTTTGAAAGTTGCCATATCATTAATGCTGATACAATACTTCATTACATCAAATGAAATATTTTCATAAACAGGAAGTTTGCTAAGGAAATTCTGATAAGCTATAGCTGGTGAAAGTCTACTATAATATCTAGTTCGAGCTTCTTCATAAATATCATTGAAATTATTTTGAATTAAGATGATGATTGCTGGGTCTGCACGAAGAAAGTCAAACTTAGAATCACGAAGAAGAACTTTGAGGTGATAAAGATAGCCTTTGGAAATTGATTCTTTAATCAATTTGTTAAAATATGGCTCAGGTGTATTTAAAAGTAAATTGTTGAGTGTTTCTTCATCTCGAATTATGTAAAATAGAGAGTTCAAGAACAGACAGTTCTTTGAGAGTTCTCGGACTGGTTCAACTAAACCATCTAATGTAAAAACTGATAACCAGTCATTGATACAAAGAAGTGGATTTTTCTTTGTCAATGAATAAATTGCTTTGATAGAAAGTGTTTCTGTAATAGAGTATTCAATATGATTTAGATTTTCTTGGTTGTTATCTTCGGTTGTTTCTGAACGAAGCCAGTCAAATAATTCATCACGACGGAAGTATAATGAAACAATTGATGTATCATTGAAATTAACACCTGTTTGTTTAAGAATACGGATGATTTCTGTGTTACCACCAACAACAGCATAATTACAAATATTTCCAAGTCTGGATTATGAACTAAAAGATACTTGAAACATTTAATTGCGCCATACATTGCAGATAAGTTGATCAACGAAATTGGACGACGATTTTTGAAGAGTTTTTCATTATAATCAAAATCCGTTTTCGATGTGAGTTCAACAAATTTGTCGATGTTATCATCAATAAATGAGTCGATGAATTCAATCTCTTTCGCATCTGGATTTACACAATTAGCAAAGCTAATGAACTCTGCAAAGAGATTTAAATAGTATTCATTTGTTGAATTAGGTAACATTGATGAAAGTTGGGTTGCTTCGAATTCCGAACAGATTCCTTCTTTGATTAAATAATGTGAAAAAATTGGTGTGCAAACAAAGTTGTGATATGAAATAATCTTAATGTTTCGTGATAATAATGAGTATAAATGAACGTAATCTTTGACTTTTTGTGGTCGAAGAAAAATGTTTGTTGATAATTCGCGTAAACCGGTATAAACATGATTTTCGATGAAATCAACAAGTTTACGTGTCTGTTCTTCGTTATTTCGATCGTAATTCAAAAACATTTGTTGAACTTCATTTATCTGTTCTAAACTTTTTGGTAATTCCGTGTTCATTATGTCTTCTGGTGGATAAAACGTAAAAAAGTGAGTGGATTTTTTTCTGTGGACCAAGCGTTAGGTTTCATTTTTATTTTTTTCGAATCTTGTTCAATGTATAACTCAAAAATTGCATTCAAACCCAATTTAGATACAATCCCCTTAACAATATCGATATTAGTAGGAAAATCTCTTCGGCCATGTGAATTAAAAAAGGAAGGTAGAGAATATTCCTTGCGTGCTAACGATGGTATAGTCATAAGGATTCCATTGTTCAGTTTTTGGTCCGAAGCTCCATTAATATACATGAATGTGATTACTGATTAAAAAAAATAAAAAATAAAGATTAGAAATTATTTTATATGTTGGTATAAAGTCGTTTCATAGGCCCTATAGTGGCTTATCGTCCTTATCTTTTTGCGAATAATGGGTAAATTTCACAATTTTATTCAATTAGGCATCTTGGTATGATTGACACACCGAATAATCTTCAACTGAAATCCAACAATATGTGCTGATATTACGAATGAGCAAATATTTTAGATACTCAACTCCTTATCTTTTTGCGAATGATCTTGATACTTTCAAGTACATAAGGTGGTCGTTTCTGGTTGATAAACTCAAAATCTGGGAAAAGCCAGTGGGGAAAAAATAATCTTGTAAAAAAATCAGGCCTCCGGCCATGAACATCACAAAGTTAATGTCGCCATTTATGAAATATGCCCTATATTATTATTCCTTTTTCTTTCCTTTCCTCCTTTTTCCTTTTATTTTCTCCTTCTCTTTCTGTTTTTTTCTTTGTTCATTGATTTCCTCTTGGTATTTCGAAATTTTATTCAAATAATTTAATAACTTTATAAACCAATTAGTTTAATAATTTATACATTATCTACCAATTTTACACTTCAAATATTACAGTTTTTAAAAGTGGATCAAATTTCATTTTATTAAGATATTAAAGTTTTGGAATCAGTATTATTTTGAAAAAGCACCTAAGTTATTTAATTAAAATGGTTTTATTCAAATATTGAAATTTAAATATAATTTGATTTGCTTAATTTTTTAAATCTGTAAGTACAGTTTTGTTTGAAGTAACAAAAAAAATGATATATGCAGTTAGCAAAGTAAATTTACTAATAATAAAAATAGTTTGCTCTAATTCAATTAATTTAAACCTTTGGTAATGATAGAACATGCATAATATTTAAAATATGGATGAAATTCTTTGTATAAAGGTAAGTTGATGAGTTTTTTTCGAATCTGGATTTAAAATATCTGAAGGTAAACAATTGATCTTAAGTGTTTATACTGTATACCAAGAATTACATTAGATTCATTGTTGACTATTTGTTCAAATCTTTCCCATTCAATCACAGGATACTGAATCTGATGGAAAATCATTATTACTGTGAAATTCGCATTGATATCATATGATGATCCATTGCCCGAGAAGTTCGGTGTATCCCAAGTATATGAGGAACACGTATGTTTTTCCCCAGATTTTGGATGAGGTATGGTGAAAATTGAGAACTTTTGTAAAGAAATTGAGAGATTTTGTAAAAAAATTGAGAGGAAAATCTGGTGAAAGAATCACAGATGTGGTGATACCAGAAGGTATGGGAATTGGATGAATACAGGATAGTATGCTCCTATATGAATAGTAGAAACATAATCCATTATCAAATCATCTGGGAAACAACTTTTTCTTCTCCAAAAATATTTTGAAAATAAAAAAATGAAAAAAAATTTATTACCATAAAAACCAGATTTTATTACCTCGGGGAACGTTTCCCAGCACTTTTCCACCAGAATCGGCCACCTTAAAGTACATATACCCCTTTGAGTGCTTGATCTTATAAACAAATCCATTTGCAAATAGAGTCAATTGTAAAACGAAAACGGTTTTCTTTACATGTACGATTATTTTTTTGTAAAGTATGGAAGGAGGGGAATCAAAACGCCCCAATCTCCAGAAGGATAATATAAGTTCGTCCCAAAGTAGCAAGAACGATTCTCAAAACAATCATACTTCAAAAGCGAAAAAACACAAATTATCTGTTCGAAAAGTTTTAGCAGCAAAAGAGCAAATGGAAGCCCTTAAAAGCTGCAGTAGTGACATATTACTACCGAAATCAGGAAGTCCTGAATCTAATAATATCATTGAAGAGCAAAATGAAAAACAATTCAACGAGATAGAAAATCAGGATGCAGACGATAAACAGAAGAAGCACAAACACAAAAAGAAAACAAAAAATACTGCGAAATCAGTAGCAGCACCAAACAATGACAGTGATAATGAAATAGATTTTGAACAAAAAGTTGCAGAAGACACGCAATCAACTGCAAGCGAAACAAAAAAGAAGAGAGCATCGAAAAAGAAAAGTGCCGTTAAGAAATTACCAAAACCAGAAATAACGATTCCAAATGTACCGGAACCGAATAAAATTCCTATGGGAGAATCTCCTATTATAAGACCTCTTCACTTCAGAGGCACACTCAGTAGTGAATCATTTGCTTCAGAAGACCCATTTAAGTCAATTGATGTATACAACTCCAAAGACGACGAGAATTGGAGAACCCTTTCCATTGATGATGCCTCAAGTATGAAGTCGCGCGATTCGATGATAAGCGAACCCGATACAATGGATTCTGGTCGAAAACGACCAAGAAAGATCATTACGAAACCATCGACAGATAAATCACCTCTAATCAATGTTCTCAAATCTAACAACCAAAGCCCTCAAAAACTTCCATTATTTCCAAGTCCTCCGAAAGAAGCTCCGCCAGCAAGAAAGAGCAGACTTCGGTACGACAGCGAGAGTTGTTCTACGCAATCCATCGACGGGGAACCTCCGAAAGCTGATATTAGACGAAATAATTCAAGTACAAATCCAGATACCGGAAATTATACAACGACTACTACCACAACCGCTACGATAACTACAGAAGATAGTGCTGAATTGCACGAGCCAAGAGAAAGCCCTCCAAGAAGAGCGCGAAGATCTCCATTAAAAGCGGTTAATATCAACAAAATTACGCCAACGAACAGTGAAGAATTCGATGAAGTGCCGATTGACGGCGTTCCAGACTCAGATGACTCGTATTCGGACGAGAAAAATTCGAAAGCAACAAATCTCAGAAAAGCTCAGTTTTTCTCAGACTCGAGTACAAACGAAAACGGTAAAAGTAAGAAGAACAGACCGCCCGCACTACAAATTGAACAGAAAGCAGGAAGTAGAGAGGTCAGAGCAATTAATGAAGAACTTGAACGAAGAAATCAAAGCGCACCAAGCGATTGCTTCATAATAAAGGCCGACACCGAATGCCTTACCAAGCAAAGCGCTTATGTTCCACCGAAATGGGACATAGTTTGCGAGAAATTGAACGAACCGAATAATAATAAGTACATACATCAGATGAAAGTCAGATATTCAATGTCATCCATTCTAAATGGACTCAAAAAAGATTAATATGTTTATATTTGTTGAAAAATATTTTGTTTTAGATTTATATAAAAAATAGATTGTATTTTTATGTATAACTAGTGATACTACTCTTTATAATTTGTTGTGTGTTTTCACTTTTTCCGTATATAATCTCATTTTAATTCGAATATTTAAAAATTTTATAAATTTGAAATTTAAAAATAAAAATATCGATAGATTTAATATTGAAGATATAGACATCTATCGAACTAGAAATCTCATATTAGATTTGTAAGATTGATTTAAAAAACTATTTTTCGAAAATATATATAAATACTGACTATTTACTGTACAAAATCAATTTAATTTAGGCAGCACAATAGCTTCCTAAAATGTCAACTGACTGACCCGCAAGATTAGCCTCTTTAATTGGCCAATTCATATTTTTGTAATGAGTAGAATTATCTATCGATGAAAGGATAGAGAACAAGGAAATTTGCTTTGGTTGTTTTATTTGTTCTTGTTTATGATGTCGAAATAATGAGTATTCGTCATCTACAATAATGAAATCATCATCACTATCCATCAATAATAAGATTGATTTTTTACAATGCACAAAAATTCAATAGGATATCGTTCGCGAACAATTATCCTTGAAAATTTGACCAATTTGAATTCAATAATTAGCAAAAAGAACATTTTGTAGTATAATAATAGATAAGTAAGATTTATTTTATCAACCCTTTTTACAAACACATTGAAATTATCTCTCACAATTTATGCCCGAAAAACCTGATTCCTTATACTCTGATATTTCAGAAAACACCTGGTAGGGCATTTGTCAATGATGGGTATTCAATTGTTGTCAATTTTACGAATACTCTTTTTTTCAATTGATGATTAACCATTTAAGATCGTTTCGTTCTAAATTTAATAATTAGAGGAGAGTAACACTAATTTTCATAATAATTTTTGTTCTCTATGATTCTTTTATATCGTTCTTATTTACTGTACAACTCCCAAATTCCTATCAAAATTTGAGAACTCTATGGAATGGGATTTGGATAAAAATTTTGAATTCGGCAATAATGTTTTGCTCATTGTTACTGTATCTTACGAAGAAAACAACAATAAGGTTACCATATTTCTCTCCATAAAAACAAATTCAAAAATACAAATTGAAGTAATACAAGCATAAATACGTCAATTATATTACATATCTATTTCTTAGACAATTCGTCGAATTATTAAGTCAAATTAGTTCGATAAATTTCGAAAGCAAAAAATCTCAACCATTATGAAATATTAATGAGTAGATTTAATTCTTTTCCTATGATGGATTATAATTTATTGACTTATGGCCAATAAAACGGAGAGGTTAATGGTTATGAATTTCTGATTTGAGTTATTTTGAACTTTATTTAAAAATAGTATATAACAGAATTCATATCTTTAATATTAAAATGTTTACAATAATAAAGTACTTAGTTAAGGAAGAAACGATTATCGATAAGAGATTTTCTTGCCAAGTTTCTCTTAGCAGCAGATCTCCAAGCTGCCATCATAACTGCATCGATAATGAGTGTCACGAATGCAGCAATAGGTGTTGACGATGCTTGGTAATCGACACAAACGAAAAGTAATAAATCGAAAAGTGCCAACAACCATTCACCATAACCGTCGATGGCTTTTCTTAATGAATTTGTTGATTGTGCATAAAGTAGGGATCTCTCTGGTGGTTCTGGTGGCATTCTAGAGAGTTTGTAACCGAAAGGTGTCTTCCAAACATCGTATTCTCTGTCTTTTCCTTCTGCGCCGAAAAATCTTTGCAAAAAGACATTTAATTGTTCGAAAGAAGACATAGCTTCAAGAGAAACAATTGATGTATTTGCTCTCTTCAAATTCTTCGGTCTCATGTGATGCATCTCAACTATTCTGTCGTAGGCTTGGTATAATGGTTCCCTGAGCTTAGGAGCAAAGAAGCATTCGTAAACTTGTTCTGGACGGTTTTCTGACAACGGTTTAATTGACAAAGCTCCTTTTTCTGCTTCTGAAATACTCTGTATCAATTTAATGTCTCCTTCATCTGCTGGCTTCATTGCGCGGCCATTTAGATAAATAGCCCAGCTTGGAGACAACAAAGTTAATACAGAAACATTTGCTGTACCACAAAGACGTGCGAAGTCTTCATAAGGAGAGCCAGAAATGAGCCAAACAATACGTGTAACGATATATTGGAAAATTAATAATAAAATGTAAATAAAAGTGACAATTGCGAACCTTAAAACTCCGTAATTCGATCCTGACTCGATTAACGTTGAACTTGGAAGAACAGCTTGGAGTTTGTCAACTCCAAAGCCTCCGAGAATGAACACGAGGGTGATAACTGTGAAAGGAATGTTGTATGACCTTCTTGTGTGTAATTTAAGAAATTCATTACCAACAAGAATGCGGCGCCACGCTGAAACAGGGATGGATGGACGACGTGGCTCCCAATCAATGAGAAATGTCTCTGAAGTAAGCATTAAAACGTACTTAATGACTAATCCGATGAATGATAAGACCCAAGCGGCCCAAATAAAGCCTGTAAGGATTCCAAACTCGTTTCCAAGGATTGTATACTTGGAGGATGGTGTCCATTTGTAGGCACAGAAGATTGCAAATGAGAAAACAAATGCCATTATGAATAATAACCATGCAACTATGTTGAAAGCTTCTGCAAATAGAGCAGCAATGACTTTGAAGTCAATTCCTTCTGTTCCATAACGTTTAACTGTAACAACTGCACGATAAAGCCAAATAATAATACAAATAATGGCTAAAACGATGAGAGTGATGAGAGCAGCCTCCCAATATGATTCAATATTTGTTGAGAATTCAATGGAGAATGAATAGTTGCTGGTTGTAAAGGATTCAACGTCAAGATAAATTGGATAATCTGATTCTTGAAGATCTGAGCGGCGAACTGTTGTATATCCAACAGTAATGACTGGTATACGTTCCTCAGATGTTTCATTGAAGTGTTCGAATTTAATTGACATTGATGAAAGATATTGAATGAAAATTGGGTTTGTATAATTATCCAATGCGAAGAAACGACGGAATAAACGTTTCTTACGTTCAATACTTCTCTGATTTACTGGAATTTCATTTGCATCGCGATATGATAAAACATTTACAGGAATTGGACGTAAAACATTTGTTCCTGAAACTTCTTGTACTAAGAATGGATCGTAAACATCGGTTGTTGTAGAATTAAATATATCCATGATGTTTACTTCGCATTCGCTGACGTAACCAGTTCCGTAAAGCTGCCACATGAGATTTACGTCGCGTTTTTCAGTGCAAATGTCGAACTGGTTTGTAAGAGGTACGTAGCCAAGGAATGTTCCGTTTTGACTGTAACGAGCTAAAACAATATTTATCTGTTCTTCTTTGGAAAATGTAGTATTCATTATATGCTCATCTATAACTTTGGATGCTTGAACTCCGTATTCTATGAATGGACGATTTGCTGGCCAGTATTTATATTCATATGTTGTTGAATTTGCTGCTGGCAATGCGTTGTAGGCAATGCATGCTGGGGAATGGGGATAGTAGCTGGAAAGTGCACATCCTGAAGCAACAATTTGGCAAGGAGTGTACATTTGAGCGTAATTTGATTTGCATGCTTTAACGGCATCATCTAATAAGTTGCCGTAATCTGTACTGAGTCTAGATGAGAATTTATCGGATTGATCGAAGAAAACAATCATTTTTGATGAGAGTCCTGTTGTATTTTCAGAAACTACTGCTGTATCATATAAAACTTTTGTGCCACTTGCGTAATCAATGCATGTCATTTCGTCTGATGTTAAATCTATGACTTGTGATGATGAATTGCAGCGAAGTAAACCATCTATATAGTTCATTCCTGAAGGAATTGTTGCACAACTATAGTTATATGTACTATAGTAGTTGCAATTCTCTAAAACAGGTTTGTTCTGATTAGAGGATGCAAAACTAATGAGAAATCCTAAATACATTTTATGATAACGTTAGTAAATTTTCTATAAAAAATTGACATTCTATAAAGAATAATAAACTCCTGATATTTATTACACGCAAAATAGAAAGAATATGAATCAGTACGTAGAGTATCTTTGTTTCGTATGTGTTTCATCTCAAAATCTTTTAAATTCCTAAAGAATAAAAATATTGTATTGATTTGCAGCAATAAAACTCAAGGAATGTAGTGTTTTCCCTAAATTTATGATGGATTATCACTGGCATTATTCCTTATTATTCAATAATTGAATATGCGATTGAAAGCTTTGAAGCAATATCTTATTCAATAAATGTCATTGTATGAGATTCTCTTATTTCACACGAAACATACAGTAGATGAAAATCACCGAGATCTTTATAAAAATTCAAACTCTATATTTACAATTTTTCATGAAGTGAGTATCCAGACATGAAATGTTTTTAAAATTTTAATTGCCAAATGCAATTATATGGAATGAAAACATCTTTATATAAAAATTATTGCAACAATAACAGTGTAATTTAGTATGGATAATATTAAATCACTCTTTGGAGAGTGAATAAACAAATGTTCAAACAAAAATAAATATGGAGACGTATTAGAATGAGATATTATTATAATTTTCTTAAATCTGGTCAAATATTGCATTCGAAACACCAGAAGGATGTTCTGGAGCATGTTGAACAATACTTAAACTTGTCGTATCAATTTTTAATGAAGGAAAGTATTCAATTTGAAAGCTTGAATATTTATTCAGAGAAGCATCAGCTATAAGCTCTAAGTGTGGTATTTCACCTTTAATGTCAAGACATGTTTTATCATTCAAAAATAATTTTCTTGATGAACCAGTCCATATATATTTTTTGATATTTTCCTCAGCTTGGGCAAAATCAACACCTTGTGGTATCGCCGTTTGTCTTTTATGACCTATAAAAGAATCAAAGTGTTCCAAATGTAATTCTTTTCCGTCTTTTCCGATGCAATGAATATACCCAATGACATTGCCATCAACAATATCAAATGTGTAATGTCTAGGTCTATATTTCGGCAGCTTGGATATTGAGTGCATTGTATAATTTTTTTCTGTTAGTGGCGTATTTTGACATATGTAAATTATTATTAATCACTTAATTGTATTAGAAATAAATTTGCAAGCAATTTTTGCCAATCCGATTTCAATTCAAAATTCAATGGATTCAAAATTCAATGGATTCAATTATTCAAAAGGCAAAATTTTTCTAATTCAAATAAATTAAACCACTTTTCGTAAATTAATGAGAGGTATCTAAAAACCATATTCTTTCCATTTTCAAGATTATTTGATGAAAAATCAACAAATGATATTTTCAGTTTCATCCTGTGTTGATTTAAGGCTGCACTTACGCCCATCTGACTTTAATTCAAATTTTTGACAACTGGCGTGAAGCACCATTGAAAATTAACCTTAAACATATGAATTGAAGGCCATGTCATAGGGGCGTAAGTCCACCCTTAAGTTATGTCGATTGTTTTGTTATAACTCCAAATTGTTAACGTCTGCGAATAATTCTCATAACTCTTTTGATTTCAGCAGTTTGTGATTTTTCTTTAATTGGTATTATAGGCTGATCATTATTTGTTGTCGGAATTATCAAAAGAGGGCATTTGTTTTCAAATGAAATATCTGTATTCTTGAATATTGGAGGTGAAGCAGTATTATCTGAATATGCATCACTGTTATCTGTTGTTGAATTTTCAAATGTTATTGTACTCAGTGAGGCATAAAAAATGTAAGGAACTTTATTCTCACGAATAAAACAATAACTCATGAAAATATTTGAATAAAAAGAAGAAATCAAATCTCCATTATTTGAGCTTTTATTCCTTATATAATTACATGATGTAACTTTAAATGTTAATGATATTGATGAGTGATAATTAATTTGATTAACTGATTGGTTGTTTTCAATGACATTAACACAAGTTATGTATGAATCAGAGGCAATCGAGTTTATTGAATAACCCCCGTTCCATTTTTTAACTCTATTTTGTGTGATATTGCATTCATACATGATTGTAAAACCATGTCCCATGTTAGTTGTAACAGAACAGTCTTGCTCTGAAGTGCCACAGTTGGAAACTAAAGTTTCATTAGCATGATTTTTATAACTTTGAATATGTGAAACATATATGTAAAATGAAGAGCCATCACATGAATTTGTTGAGTTGATGAATGAATTTTTTGTTTGAACAAATTGACCTTCGCTTCCAAAGAATAGAGAACCTCCATTTTGTGATCCAGAGGAACATGATTCGAATTTATTTGTATTTACGTATGTTTTAGCAGTATCAATTGTGGTCGAGATTCGAACAGCACCATTTGGACTTAATTCATGAAAAAAACAATTTAAAATAAAGTAATTTAAGTTATTTGATCTGGAAAAGTGTGAGTTGTTGTGAAATTCTTCATCATAGTGTGATCCAGAGAATACAGATTCCCATGTCATTGGTTAGGACTTAGTATTTTGTGTTTAGAATAAAAAAACCTTAACTCTCTCAAATATGATCGGAGATTCAAACAAAGATTGAATATCGTTAAAAATTTGATGTATATACAGTTTGATTGTTTGTTGCAAGTTTATAGCTGACTATTGTCTTTTGACGATACATTCAAATTTGAGAACTTGACCAAAATATATATTTTAAAATATAATAAATAACAATATTTCGTAAATTTGAATTTGGATTAGATCACATTATATTTATTTAGATCTGAAATTCGTCCATTACTAATCGAATTGCAGTTTTTTTTGGTAAATGTAAGAGTTTTCAACCATATATATATATCAGTATATTATCTCACATAATTCTGGAACATTATTTCAAATCTAGCACAACTCTATTTGCCAGCAATCATCTTCATTTTTTTGAATCAGCGATATACATGATTTAAATAATATCATTTTCATATTTTATCGAAGCATTCATGATGTGTAAAAAAAAAAAAAAAAAAAAAAGGTAGTGGGGCCTCCAGGCACTTCGTGCCTTCTAGCCCTGAGGATGTTTGGTATAATGAAGTTTTTTTTTCTTGGGATGGCCTTCCAGGCACTTCGTGCCTTCTAGCCCATAAAAAGTTTAGTATAAATGAAGTTTTTATTCGGAAAACCTTCTTCTGGGTCGAAAAACATTATATAATGTGTCGCTTTTCACAAATTATATATGTTTTCATGTTTTGTCATGATTTCATCGTAAATGTTTTGTCATGACTTCATCGTAAATGTTTTGTCATGATTTCATCGTAAATGTTTTGTCATGATTTCATCGTAAATGTTTTGTCAAGACTTCTTCGTAAATGTTTTGTCAAGACTTCTTCGTAAATGTTTTGTCAAACATGAACGTAAATGTTTTGTCAAGACTTCTTCGTAAATGTTTTGTCAAGACTTCTTCGTAAATGTTTTGTCAAGACTTCTTCGTAAATGTTTTGTCAAGACTTCTTCGTAAATGTTTTGTCAAGACTTCTTCGTAAATGTTTTGTCAAGACTTCTTCGTAAATGTTTTGTCAAACATGAACGTAAATGTTTTGTCAAGACTTCTTCGTAAATGTTTTGTCAAGACTTCTTCGTAAATGTTTTGTCATGATTTCTTCGTCATAGGCACGGAGATAGGACGGTTATTTTACAAAACTGACAACACTTTGACCGAGTAGTTTTTTGTGCTGAACAAAAAGTGTCATATAAACATCTGTCAAAAACCGTTTTTTACTTCACTTAAAATGCCACGTAAGCTACGTAAGAATATACGTAAGAGGAAGGGAGCATTGAAACATCCAATAGTAAAACTGACACCACAACAACAGTTGCAACAACAAATGATGAATGACCCCACTATGTTGCAACAAATGTCAAGCAACCCTATGCTTTTAAACCGAGTTATTGGTGCACAGAGTGGAGGTTTAAGAGCGGCACTTTTAGCGAAAATGGCAGGCTATGGTGGAGCTGCAGACGGAACAGCTTATAACCCTCAAAGTCAAATGAATTTGAGTTCACTCAAAAATCAAATAACAGATGTCAAAAAGTCAAACATAGACATACAGAAACAAATAAGTGAAAACGAAAAGAAACTAGAATATGACAGACACACAAAGAAACTCAATGAGTTAAACGTAGAAAAAAGAAGAAAGAAGAACAACTGAAAGAACTAAGTACAGAGGAATATGCGAAAAAAGTGTCAGAAAAAGCAGCAGAAGTAGCAAAAATGGAACAAGATGTTATAAATTTGAAAAACCATACTACTCAATATAAAGTACTGAAAGATGAAGAGATAAAACAAAAAGCCCTGAAGACATATATGGATAGCGATGAGTATAAAAAAGAAGTTGAAGCAAATGTAAAGGCAGAAAAACTTTTACAGTTGCAAAACCAAACCGTACAGTATGAAAACTTAGCACAAGAAAGTAAAAATAACGACGCAGCCATGCAAAAGGCAATGAAAAGCGCAGAATATATAAAAGCTAATAATGACTGGTTAGATGCCCAAGCCAACGCTAAAGCAGCCCAACTTATAGGGTCAATAAGGACAAAATACAAGCGGATGAAGACAGTTCAAATGAAGCTTTAATGAATGCTGACTTTAAGAACGCCTTCGAAGCTCTTCATAGTAAGGTGAAACTAGTGAACGACTTCTCATCTGGAAAGAAACTGAAGTCTGAAGGTTTCGACAACGAGTTAAGAGAAGTAGCACAAAATATGACGAAAATAACAGATGCAGCAACGAGACAGGCAGTTCAAAGTGCCTATGACGCCGTTAGAGCAACTGTTGTGGAAAGTCAAGAAAAAGAGTTACAACAGACCAAAACAGACCTAGTAAATGCTTTCTTAAGAACGAAAAGTCAGGTAGGACATTATGCTGCAGATGGAACATATGTGCCAGCTGGTGGAACTTATATACCACCAAACCCTCCAAGAGAAGCACCTGCACCAGGACTACCTAAAACATTTACATCGTCACATGGACACAGACACAGGCATGCACCAAAACAACAACCAACAGTTCAAAATCCAGCACAACAACCAACAGTTCAAAACACTGCACAGCAACCAACAGTTCAAAACACTGCACAGCAACCAACAGTTCAAAACCCTGCACAACAACCAACAGTTCAAAACCCTGCACAACAACCAACAGTTCAAAACCCTGCACAACAACAACCACAAACAGAGCAAGGACATAAAAGAAGTAGAGAACAAGGAAACCAAGAATTCTTAAAAATGCTTAAGGAAAATTATGGTTACCCAGATACTCTTGACTTTAGTGACAGATATAAAGAAGCTATTAGAAAGTTCAAGGAAGGAAATACTGACCCGAACCTATTTAGCTTTATGGTTCAGCACCAAATGGGATATAATTTCAAACCTGGAAAATACAAGCTCGCTAAGGGATATGATTTAATAGCATATCATCCAAATGACATGACTGAATTTACTCCGAGATATTTGGTGTCAGAGCTAAATGATAATTCAACTCTCTTCATGAAACGCGTAAAAAATAGAGACGGAACGAAAGAAGAAAGGTTTATGAGTCCGGATGACTTAGATAGGGAACTTTTTAAAAACGGTCTCGGAATATATGAAATGCCAGCAGATGAGGTACAAGAAACTCCACAGGAAGAAGTTCAGATACAACCAGACATGGAAGAAATAGTTCAGCAACAACAGCTAGAAGAGCCTGAAGGAAACAAACAAGTCCCTCCTTTGGAAACTAACTTCACAGAACTAGATGAAGATTTGGAACAGCCGAAAAATCTTGACCCTCAACAAGTGTATGCGGGGAATATGGAATCTTTCAAGAGTCTAAGAAAAATTCGGCTGACATAGTAGAAGAATATCGAAAAATGTTCGCCGACATACAAAGAACTCCAACATCAGATGAAAATATTCAGCATAGAATGGGAGTACTGAAAGAAATTGTACGCAAATACAATAATCCTTTTTACTTACGACCATATAACGTTCAATCTTTGGCTGAACCGGAGAAAATAAAAGGTTAAATTTCAACAAAACATATAGAAATGAAACATTGTTTAAAGTTCATTCAGAACCTAACCAATATGGAAACAAACCTACTTTTGTTTCTGCAGACTATGGAACTACAATGAGATGGGGTCATAAAGCTAATCCGGATAGGTGGTTCATAAACTTACAACCACAATTCCAAGAAGTTGTAGACGCAATGGAAGTGAATGGTGAACCAGATATAGCTGGTATTTTCAGCGCGGCTTTAATGCCATTGAAAGATATGAAAGATGCAGATATTTTGGACCAGTATGAAATGAACATGGCTGATGGAAATATAACACCTGACGTTCTAGATTTATCTCAAAGAACTACACAGAACCATAGAGATGGTATATTTGGTGAAGAGTTTAGAAAGAAAGTTAGGGAGGGAGAAGGAAGAGAACCTATTGTACATGACCTTGCAAACGAAAGTTTACAAAATGTCATAAAAACTTACTTTGCAGACAATGAACCGAGAAGGGATGAATATTTAAGAAAACTCAAATGGACAGTACCAAATGAAATGTTAGTATTGAAAAACATGTTCCTTGACAAAATAAAACCAACTACAGAAATAAATGACGCAAGACTGAAACATTGGGTAAAAGCTTTCCCATTCACAAAAGATATTATTGGTAACATGGAAAGAAAACCAGAATGGCTACAAAAACATATATTTGGAAACGAGCTTATTCCATATGGACAAGCTATATTTGAAGAGCTTGAACCGGAAACTCAGGAAAGAGTCATGCAAACAATACGCGAAGACTCAAATACAAACTATGACAAAATCTTTCTAGGATATAGGTTACCTGAGATGGGCGACCAGAGCCCAAAGGCAAAAAGGACATGGAAAATTTACAACATACTCGGTGAACATGAGGCAAAGATGCAACAACTTGAAGCAGAGGGCAAGTTACCAAAAGCGACACCAAAGAAGAAGAGTAGAACAAAGTAAAGCTTGGTCCGAGTGGGTTCTATTATGATATATAAATCCAACTATTCTATATTTTTACCCATATGAAATGTACGCCGCTCAGAATATAACGCCAACAGTTTTGGATGCCATGAACGGAAATGTTTCCGAATGGTATAACGAATGCGACAATGCCATTAGAAGGTCAGAAATAGTTCCTGGAACTTACGAATATACAACTGCTGTTTCTTATGGAAACGTAGGTGAGTTTGGAGAAGGTTCTTCAACAACAGTAGATATTGCTTGCGACAGGTTTCATATTATTTCTATTGACAACTCATTCTTATACGTGGAACAAGACATTGAAATAAAACCTTCTGCCAAGTTGTCTGACAAGAAAGGTTGCAATGGAATTTTCTATGTCGGATACCAATATGCTCCAGAAGTTTTCATGGGATATAAGATATATTCTAACTCTGACTTAGTTCAAACAGTAACATGGGCAAACTATGAATGGTTCGCTTTGAGAAACTCAGTACAACCACAAGCTAGAGAACAAACAGACCAGTATGCAAATATTGAGAAAATAAGAAGACTTGACCCTAACGTTCCAGGAGTTTATGTTAACCTTTCTGGTTCAGATGGAAATGCTGCCACTAAAGTAAAACTGAAACTTAGAGTTCCTTTGTCATCTTTCCTCATCTTCAGGTTTTTAAGATACTTGCCAAACTGGGCAGGAAAAATTTCTATCGAACTTACTCCAAGCAAAAATAACTTAGTCATTGCACCAACACAAGACCCATTCACTCTTACAGACGTAATGGGAACAAATAAAACGTCATTCGCCGACTTTTGCAAAGACAAGGTTGACTTAGACTTTGGTTTCTCAAACTTCAACAATGAAGTAAACTATTATTTCAATGCTGCTGGAACTGCTTGGGACCCAGTTAAGTTCACATGCGAAAAATTTGAATGCAAGAGAATAGAAAGCAGACTTGCAGTCTATATGTTGGACCAGATATTTCAAATGCTTTAGCTGCCAAATATATTGCAGTTCCACTTATGTTCCCTATACACCAAATATCTGTCAAAGACTTTGCAGGTGAAGTTGGAAACCAAAGTGCTGACCCAGGTGCAAGAACAGATATTGCTTTAACAACTGCAATGAAACATGCAGATACTATGTTTGTACTGTTCAGACGAACTATAAATGACTATTCTTGTTTCTACAACCCCGGTATTAAATATCATATAAACATAGATGGCAAATATTATCCAAGAGAAGAATATTCTACAGTTGAGGATATGAGGTCATACAACTTGACATTAGATGCTATGAACTTTAACAACAACTTCACAACAACTATTAACCCTGAAATGCAAAGTTCTATTATGCCATATGTGAAAGTATGGACTCATACAGGAGGTCAAAAAACTCAATATACAAATGGAGACCGTTCAAACTTTTGGCTTGGCATTCCATTTGCTGACTCAGAAGACTTTATGGGTGGTATTTCAACTGTTGGTACTGTACAAATACAATATACTGGTGACAGAGACGGTCCAGATGAACTGAGAGCAAAGAAGTTTACAAAACCAATAGCACTTTTCACGGAAGATGCTCTTTTGAAGATTCGTTCGATGAAACCTGCTGGGGCTCCTCAGATTGGCATAACGACAGCTTCCATCGAGCAGATTTTGGCAGCAGGTCAGTAAGTTGTTCTTGAACTGACTTCTCTCCGTCAAATATTGACAGTACGCCAGTTTTGACATAATATTGTAAGATAAACTTTCCTTTAGAAATATCTGTAAGTTTTGAAGTTATATTTTTGTCTGCTTCAAGAACTTTCACCATTTCAGTTATACCAACTTTCTTTGCTTTATGAAAATATTTTGGTTCAGCAAAGACTGCTATTCTATAACATTTTCCATTGTTTGTATAAAGAACTATTCTGTCAATGTATTTGTATTGTTTGTGTGTGTAAACTTTGTTCTGCTTCAATTCGAAGAGATACTCGAATACGTCCATCTTTTTATTCTAAGTAAAATGTCATTTCCGAAAAATAGAAGCGTGAGTGTTTCAAAAGGTTTAATGGCGGTGGCAGATGTGAAGTTAAATTCACCAACTCAAACAAACAGTCAAAGTGTTGTTGTCAATGTCAAAGACAGAGATGTTGAAGTGGGGAAACCATACGAAGACGAAGATGGTATAGCAATTGTTCCTGTAAAAGAACAACCAACATATCCTGAAGTTAGCAGAGACTTAAGTTCTGTTGCAGATATTCGAAACGACTACCAACAACTTAAAGACAAACTTCAAACTCAGGAGAAGATTTGTCAAGCTTTAGGTATAATGTTAAACTTGGTCGAACACAACCCTGTAAAAGTGAACTCATATGTCATTGCACCTCATGAAGTTTTGAAAGAACTATTGAAACTTTTGACAGAGGCAGACGATATAAACATCAAAGAAATAGAACCGACATTAGTTGCTGTGGTGTTTCATATAATGTCATTGACAAGATATACGTTATGAAAGGAGGTGAAACGTTGAACTTAAAGTATAGTTTCCCAGACGTCATAAAAATATTTGACGACCACAACATTTCATTAAAATTTATTTGCTAAGTAAAAATGTCAAAACTTCTTGAAAGATGTTTGAAGAAAAATAATATAGACTTTATTTCATGTAAAGGACTTTACACACTTTTGAACGATATGAAAGACCCTGTTTTGTTTGTTCGTGTAGACAAAGGAAAGTTCTATGTCTTTACAAAATATTTGAACTTCTTAGACAGAGACTTCAAGAAACGCCATGTGAAAGTTTAGATGAAGTTCTTCTCCACTTTCAGAAAAACTTTTAAATATATATAAATGGCAGAAGATATAATGGTTTATACTATTACGACTAAAAACCCTGAGTCATATAATTCTATAACAACAAACTTACAAAGTCCTCAAGGACGGTATTGTAAACTAACCTTAAACACAATGACGACTAAAGCCTGTTTTGCTCTTTTGACACCAGAAGACTTTATTGTTGTGAATGGTAAAAAATACTCCTTTGAAGATACTTACTCAGATATACCACCAACAGGTTTTGTTGACTTATTTAATACTTTAAGGACGGGTGTAACATGTGCTGCAACTAGAGCAGGTTTCATTATGTTTGGATGTCCGACTGAGTTTACTATAAACAATATGAGCTATAATACAAAACTTATTTCTGGTTTTTACTACCAACAGTTTCCTATAACAGGAAAGTGTCATACAAGGAATGTCTATTCCATTGACATTAAGCACACCAATCTTATATATTGTTTCAAACTTAGGTTCAAAGTGTTATTCGAATGTTGACAGAAACTATTATGACAAAAGATACTTATGCGTATAAACAATACTTTCTCTGCTGGTTTGCCTATTGTTCATTCGAATGCAGAATTTCAACCTTAGTGAACTCAAACACTTTGGCAAGTATAACGTTGACATTAGTTGACGCAAACTTTGTTCCTGTAAAACTTTTATGTCCTATGTATTTGTCAATGACGGCAGAAAGTTTCGAATTGGAAGATGCAACTGGTGAAAGTATTGTATTACAAGAACAACTTCAACAACAAATAGCTCAAGAACAACAAATGCAACAAATGCAACAACAAAGTCAAGAATAAAAAAATATTTTTTTTATTTTTATAAAATGTACAGAATAGATGTTTCAGATTTTTATGACTTCCAAGCATTCAGAAATATGTGTCCATTTAGAGACTATAACAAAGCAGTCGAGAATTTGAAACGTTTAGTCATTTATGTTGACTCTGCCCCAGAATGTTATGTTATGAAAGAATGGGATGTTGTCTTTAACAAACCTAAAGCGACAATAGTGTCTGAACAAGAATGTAGACAGAAACTTAAGAAAATAAAAGTTGTACAAGTTGGAATGAAGATGTTAGATGCTTGGGATATCTTATTGTCAAAGTTAGAAGATTTTTCAGTTCGAGGTATAAAGTTTTATACACCTTCTCCAAACTTCTATTCTATCTTCACTGGATATAAATATGAACAAGTAGAATGGAAAGAAAAATATTATAGAAGCTTGGTTAGACCATGTCAAAGAAATTATATGCAATGGAAACGAAAGAGTCTATGAGTATATCTTATGTTGGTTTGCAAATATCTTACAACATCAAGTGCTAAAAATGAAACTGCTCTCATTATAATTGGAAAACAAGGAACTGGTAAGAACACATTCTTTACAGATATCTTATGCAAACTATTAGAGGGCTATTCGAACCCTAATATGACAAACTTAGAAAACATCTGCGGTAAATTTAACTCCTCAATAGAGAATATGAAACTTATAGTATGTAACGAACTTCAAAGTATAGATACAACAAAAGTTTTAAACTCAGATGCTTTGAAGAGTCTTATAACAGACAAAGTTGGAGTTGTTGAAAGAAAGTATAAAGACCAAAGAGTTTGTGAAAATGTTGCAAACTTCATTATGGTTTCAAACAATGTTGTTCCGATGAAGTTAGAAAGTTCTGACAGAAGATATGTAGTTGTCAGAACGTCAGATTCTCATATGCAAGATACAGAATATTTTGACAACTTAGCAGAAACTTTGACATCTGACTTTTACAACCACTTGTTCTCATATTTTATGACATTAGATATTTCAAAGTTCAATCCAAGACAAATTCCACATACCGAAGAGAGACAAACATTGTTAGAAGCAAACAAGAGTGTATATGAACTGTTCATAGATGAAACTGACTTTGTGTCATTAGATGAAAGGTCATTGTACGATTCGTATAAACAATATTGTCAAGAATATGGTTATATGACAGCGTCTAAACGAACATTCTTGGCAAATGTCAAAAGTCTTTTAGATGTTCAGAATGGTGTATATACAAAAAATTTTTATGAGTAAATTTTAAAAAATATTTTTTTATCCGATAGAAAAGATGGCAAAATTCATCTCAGTAAACAAGTACATGTCAGGACTTAAAGAAGAACTAGACCCATTCACATATTTGAATGTTTACTTCTACCATTTTGAAAAGTCTTCATTCAGCAAAGTTTGGAACATCGAACCAGTTAAGTTTGCTATTGTGACTAAAAATGGTGCGAAATTTGAAGACTTAGACATAGAAGGTTTGTTAGCAGTCAAAGAAAATTTTGACAGAAGGTTCTCAAACCTTAAAGAAGGCAAAGCATACAAACTTGTTATACCTTATGAACAAAGAAAGCAGACGACTATGAATATTATGAGTCTAAAGTTAGAAGTTCAAGGTAAATTGGGTAAAAAGATTTTAGAGTCTAAGCCAGTGTTTACTCCTAAAGAGGAAGAGAACATTGACATTGACCAGAAATGTTCTAAAAATAAAATTTTATTTTTACATGTCATATCTCCCCTTCTCTGGAACTGGTTCAGGTTCTTTCTTCTCTTCTACTTTCTTCTCTTCTTCTTTCTTTCTTTCTTTTCTTTCTTTTCTCTTTCTTCTTCTCTGGTGAGTTATGTCAAATTTCTCCGAACCATATTTCTGTAAAAGTTCTTTGTCCTTTAATAGCTCATCTATTCTGTTTTCTATTTCATCTTCAAGAACAGCGCATGTTCTTCTTTGCATTCTAAGAAGTTTTGTTGGACTTCATCTCTCCAAGAGGCGTCATCTCTGTCAACAAGTCTGTCATTGACAAATTTTAAGACTTCTCTGCTTAATGTTTTATGGTTCTTGTCATATTCCCAGAAACAGAACTTTAGAACAAATTCACCTTTCTTGTTTACACTATGTAAGATTTTATGGTCGACAGATGTTTTGCTGTCGAAAAGCTTGTCTCGAATATAGATAGCGAAATCGCTAGACATTTTCTAAAAGATAAAAATTTTAATTTTTCTAAAAATATGTTAGAAAAAAAAGTTTGCTGACATTGACAAGAAATTTGAGAATGTTTTAAACAAGAACAAGAAAGTTAGAAAATGCTCAGATAAAACCTATACATGACAAGTTCTTATTTGCTCAGAATGGTATAACAGGTCTAATTGCACCACCTGGGTCGGGTAAGACTTTCACTTATCTTAAAATGGCTGCACAACAACAAGAACTAGATGAGAAGAACCCATTCTATGAGTTAGTTGTTATTTGTAGTACTTCTGGTCAATTTGACCAAACCGTCAATTCGTTCAAAGATATTATAAAGAAGTCTAAGTTAGTATGTATAAAGGATACTGAGTTGTTAGATTGGATAAAGAAGTACCAAAGAAGATTTTGAAGTATAGCTATAAATGAGTATATAAATTCTAAGTTTAAAGACCCAAATGAGGAAATGCAGAGAATATTAGAGAAGAAACACTTCAGAAACAAACAGAAAGAGATAGAATACATTTCGAAGAAATTGCAATCTTACGATTGGAAGACTTACCCTCATAGGTGTCTTCTTATTTTTAGACGACTTTGCATCTCATTTTGTTAAAGAACAGAGAACAAGATATGTGTCGAATTCTTAAGAAGCTCAGACACTTTAACATCTCAGTTGTCATATGTGTACAGACAGCAAAGAGTTTAAGTAAGGATGTTAAAAGAATACTTACTGACATTATACTTTTCCCCGGATTGTCCGAAGACGATTTCATGGAACTTATGAAAGAGTCCATGGCAGGTAAGTTTGACAGATATGAACTATGGGAGAAGTACAAAGTCATACAAGACCCTCATACTTCTTTCAGAATTCATATCTACGCGAACAAAGTTCAAATTGTAAAAAGTCAAGCGTAAAAAATCTAAGTGTTTAGTCTTAGTAAGTCTGTTGTGGTGCTGGGGCTGTCGGTTCTTCTGGCTTTGGAAGGCATTCAGGAAGAGGAACGTCAGTCATCCGTTTGTGTCCTGTCGGATGGAAGAACTTTTCCAGTTGTCGGAAAAAACTTTTTCTGTCGGAAGGAAAATTTTTTTCCTGTCGGATGGAAAAATTTTTCCTGTCGGATGGAAAATTTTTTTCTGAAGTTCGACCAAAAAGTTCTCAATTTTCGAAAATTTGAATGGTTTACGGACGGACAACTGGAAAATTTTTTCTTGTCGGATGGAAAATTTTTTCTTGTCGGATGGAAAATTTTTTCTGTCGGAAGGAAAAACTTTTTCTGTCGGAAGGAAAAACTTTTTCTGTCGGAAGGAAGAACTTTTCTTGTCGGATGGAAGAACTTTTTCCAGTTGTCGGGAAAATATTTTTCTGTCGGATGGAAGGACTCGGAATGCCAGAAGGATTTGACAAGCCAATTTACTTTATAGAGCTACCTGAGCCATCTGAAGTCAAGCTTGAAAAATAAATGGTTCATCTACCCTACTTGTTTGAAGTTGTCAAAATACTCTGTTATTTTTTCTTTCAGTAGCGGTAAGTCTTCTTTGAAGGTAAGTATTGTACAACCTTTAATATCATAGTGTGTTTGAGGTAACGTATCTTGAACTATTTGTTTCACATCTTCATTCGGTGTCATTGAAATCGGTAAGTTTTCGCGATAGAACCAATTTCTGTCAGATTTGTAAATCTTAGCAAGGTCGTAAAAGCTTTTGTTGTTTCTTCTGACTAATGCAACATAACCAATCTCTGTCTTCTTCATTTTCCATCTCTTCAGTATAAATCATATACTTATAGTTCTTTTCCTTTCCTTTTGGTACGAACGTGGTATTCTTTTCTGAATGCTTTTGTCTTTTGCTTCAATGACTTCATCTTTTGCATGAAGTTTCTTTTCCATCTCTTCACGTTCTTGTCTATGAATTTCATCTAACATCATGAAAATATAACAAGCATAACGAGGTGAAGCCCACATTGCTACGGCATTTACTAAAAGTCTATGAACATAATATCCTCTTAAATTTATTGGCAAATTTTTACGATTTTCGTACGGAATCTCATTCCTCGGTTTTTCGAGGGTAGCAAACATATGAGGAAATTCTTCTAAAGTTCTTTTGTCTGTTGGTTTTCAAACCAATGATATGCTTGCTTTGTAGAACGAAGAGCGTTCAAAATACTTTGCATTTGGTACATATCGTCTTTGACCGAACGAATGAGACGTAACTGTTTGTTATACTGTATGTACTCGTATTCTTCATTTATAGCTTCATGGACTATAACTGTTGTTGTGTTCTCTGTTGTTGACATATCTGTCTTTACATACAAAATAAAAAAATAAATAAAAATAAAACTAACTTTATTTTTTCTATCTTAAGGAAATTCATGAAATTTGTGCTGAATTCAATAAAAATATAATTTAGGGTAGAAGGTTAGATCTAACCTCCTTTCTACCCTCTTTTCTACCCCAGTTATTTTATAAACGTTTTACATGGTAAACGTTATTTTTTAAATTTTGTGAAAACTCAACGGTTTGACACATGCCCTAAAAATTATAGTTCATCTAACATCATGTAAACATGCATGCATAACGAGGAGAAGCCCACATTGCAACAGCATTTACAAGAAGTCTATGTACATACCAACCTCTTAAATTTATTGGCAAATTTTTACGATTTTCATGTGTTTTATGCAAGGCCGATAAAAGTCGGTCTAGAGAAATTTCACTGTTTTCATGAGTTTTAGGCGACCCCGAAGGAAGTCGGTCTCGCTGTTCTTCACTGTTTTCAGAAAAAAGTCGGTCTCGCTGTGCTTCACTCAAAAGTTCTTGTGTGCTTTGGTTTTTGAACCAGTCGTCTGCGTGTTTAGTGTCTGGAGCAAAACATGCTGTCAAAATACTTTGCATTTGGTACATATCGTCTTTGACTGAACGAATGAGACGTAACTGTTTGTTATACTGTATGTACTCATATTCTTCATTTATAGCTTCATGAACTATAACTGTTGTTGTGTTCTCTGTTGTTGACATATCTGTCTTTACATACAAAATAAAAAAAATATTTTATAAAAAATTAGCGTTATTTTCTGACTTTCACAAAAGACCAAAAATAAACGCTTTACATGTATTTTTCAGCAACTTCGTCAAATAATTTTATAGCTTTATCTATCTCATCCACTTCAAACGTTTCTTTACCTTTTATGGGAGCACCATATATTTTCTCAAACTTTTCAAGTAGTTCTGTTTCAGCAGCTCTCATATCGTTAACTAACACAACCTTGACTCTATTGACTGTACTGTCATATCTTTGAGTTATATTATATGTCCTTCCTATCTTATATCTCTTTGTATTGAAGTCCTTCGGTTTCTGAACGATGTAAAGTAAGCCTTCACTGCAACGTTCCGTATCGAATGAACCATATGTTATGAAGTTATATCCAACAACTGGGTCAATCCATAACAAAACTATTGGTATAAGACTTTTGTCTATAAGATATGCTGCAGTTCCATAGAATCTTACCGATATCATAAGCTCAGGATTTCTTGTCAAAATTTTCTGAGTAGAAGCAATTTTAACCCAGTCCTGCGGTCTCTTTCCAGATGGAGATATAATGTCTGACAAAGAATATTTGTTGTATTTCTTTGAGTATCTTACGTTTAAATCACCTATTCTAACCACTTTGGTGTCATTGTCTATCTTTCCAACTGTTTCAAACTCAATGTTTGTCATTTCTTTCTTTAAGTCTGCATAGTCGTTTCTCATACGTTCTATCTCTTTGACGGAGTAGTTATATTTCCTAATTGCTGCTTTACATTTAGAACATTGCGGGTTCATTTTTGCGTTATATTCTGAAACCTTACCTGCTAAAACAACTAAAGCGTCAATGGTTTTCTTTAACTCAAAAAGCTGCTGGTTTTATCTGTTCATTCCATACCTTACCTCTTCTATCTTTATCTATCTGCCAAACACATTCAGCAACTAACGAAAAAAGTTGTCGTAGGTCTTAAACTCCCGGGTTTTGTAAAGGTCAGAAACATTCTTATATACCATGTCGCAATCTTTGTCCATAACCTTATGGTTGCAATGAAATCCTAGAAACTCATAGTTTACCTTTCGTATGAACTTCTTTATTTCTACTGAGTCAGTTGCTTTGACTTCAATTTCGTCAAATTCAGGAATGGTTAGTTTTTGTTGTTGGATTTCAGGCAATTTGGGTAAATGGTCGATGAGGTCCTGCATTTCATAAAGATACTGTTCATTTGTTTCATCCTGTGCGGTACAGTCTAAATTAGATGTTAAAAGTTCTTGCTTTATCTTCTGGATTTCTGTTTCAAAAGTATATGAAGAAGGAATGAAGCTTTTCATTTCTACTAACATTGAAGTTGGGTTCATGACTAACGAGTTTGGTGCTGTTGTTTGAATTGTTGTTGTGCCGATTGTTGACATTTTTATTTTTTTATACAAAATAAAAAAAAATAAAAAAAATAAAACTAACTTTATTTTTTATTTCGGGAAAATTCATGAAAATTCAAGAGGTTAGAAAAGAGGGTAGAAGACAGGTTAGATCTAACCATCTACCCTAAAATATATTTTTGGGTCCTTTACACTCATTACGATGAAGAAGTCTTGACAAAACATTTATGAAGAAGTCTTGACAAAATTTCGAAGAAGTCATGAAAATTCAAGAGGGTAGAAAAGAGGGTAGAAGACAGGTTAGATCTAACCTTCTACCCTAAAATATATTTTTACTGAATTCAATAAAAATAAATGGTTCATTTACTCACAATATTTTTGTACAAAACGACCCCAAACTTTTAACTTCTTTTCTGCAGCTTCAAATGCTATCTTAGCGAGTTCATATTCTCTAAATTCTCTCTTTAAATCTTCTTGTTCCCATTGGTCTAGTTCGTATGGAGAATCTCTATAACCATAACATTTCTCACGTTCATGTTCTAATTGTTTTCCGCACATTTTTCCAACTTCTTGTTCGAACAAAGGTTTAGCATTCTCTACTGTATCTTCGAGTTCTTCTTCATCTAACTTCTCATGAACTTTCTTGTCTATGGAGTCCATAATATCTTTGACATAAAATGCATACTTTACAGAGCACCATTCAGCAACAAAATGAACGAGGTCAGCATGTATGTAAATACCTTTGAATTCATTCATAACGCCCTTAGTAAGCTCATAAAATGCTTGTTTTGAGGTTGAGCCACTTTTGGCTCGACCGTATTCTTTCAACCAAAACTCAAGAATTTCCTGCATTTTAGCACTATTGAGAAATCTGTTTAAATGGTTTAACTTCCTGCTTCTCTTGCCATCTTTGTTTGCATTTATATAACCATCCTTGTCTCTACGTAAGACTTCAATACCGTTATAAGTGCCTTTTGTGAATGTTTCGCCATTAGATTTGTTCGTGAACGTTTTTGCTTCGACTGACATATCTGTTCTTACATACAAAATAAAAAAATAAATGAAATAAAACTAACTTTATTTTTTATTTCGGGAAAATTCATGAAAATTCAAGAGGTGAAAAAACAGGTGAGATCTCACCTCTTCACCTAAATTATATTTTTCAATACTTTTTCAGCACTTTTCCGTAGTTATATATGAAAGACAATTCGAGATAAAAGTCATAGTACAATGGAATAATATGTTGCACACCATTTGTTGTGAACCAAACTTGAAAGTCAGAGAAACTGTTACTAGGTGGTTCGTAGAATTTAGAAGCAAAGTCATAAAAGTCCTTACCAATACATAGAAAACTATTGTTGCTTGAACTGAAACTTGCATGACACATAACATTTTGAGGGTCAAACACGTTTCTATAAACTGTCAAATCTGCTGGTGGAAGTATAAATTGAAATGGACCATCTGGGTAATGGTTCGTTCTGGTTTAGTAACCGAAGAAATTGTGCCCAAGAACGTTTGTCTACTTCCCAAAATAAAAACTCTGTATCTCTTGGAGGGTTAATTTCAATCTTTTGAAATGAAACGGTGGAGTTCATCTTGTCATATTCTAGTTTCAGATAGTATGTTCCATTTAGTAAAGAGTCGTATTTTTCTTGAAATTCCCAATAATATTTGTTCATTTGAGTTTGAAAGTCATTTAGAGTTTTCTCAAGACTTTCGTCTGAACGAACTGTAAAGATTCTCATTTCGTCAAATTTGTCTATTAGACCATCATGACCTTTATACTGCCATGAAAATATACTGCGAACATAAATGCGTTAGTTCTATTTGAAAACAAAACTCTTCTAAATCCTATTGCTTTGCATCTGAAGGACTTTGAAGCCAACGAATTGGATAGTCAAACCTGTATATTCGGATGAAATTTCTTCATCTGATATTGTCCTACCAGCATTTGTAAAGATATAGTCTAACGGTTTTGTATCTGCTACTTTTGTTCTTTGTTTTTCAACCTGAAGCATTTAATATATGTAAAAATATATTGTTTTAAAATGGTATGCCATATAGCTTCTTGAATTTGTTAAGAAGTATTTGAACGTGTTTTCCATCTGTATCTCTAGTGTTTACATAAGCATAGCCTTCCTTAGTAAAATATACTTGTAATTTTCCTATAGTTTACGCCGGTATAAAAGTAGAAAGAGTCTTGTTCTTCGCTATAGTAGTAAAACTCAAACGTATGCTTGCCATAGTCTGTAATTTCAATTGTTTCATCTTCTAGTTCGTCGACAAATTCGAATACAATATCTCCAAATTTGCTTTGTTCTTATTGTTTTCAGAACAATGACCCAACGTAAGTTTTCAAGTCTATTGTCGTTTCTTATACGGTTTATATGGTCTACAAAAGGTAAATTGTTAGGATTCAGTATAAAATGAGTTGCAATGACAACAGTTTAAAATAGTTTTTTCCACTCATCTTCATAATAGCATATCCGTCATTTCGCTCCCATTCGCTTAAAACTCTTTTTGTCTTTTTTGTTTCTGACTTCAAATGACTCACAACAGTGAATTTCATATTTCTCATCTAACAAACAAGTTTCCCAACGGTCTTCTCCAACAACTCAGCGTACATTTCAAATAAAATAAAAAAATATTTTTTTAAAAATATATTGTTTTAAAATGTATGCCATTTCATATTTCTCATCTAACAAACAAGTGTCCTTCAACTTGAGGTTCACTAACATCGAAAGGCATGTCCATAAGACGTTCTTCTTCTAACCTCTCTAGTCTGTTTGGATAATTTGCACGTGCTGTTTCCAAATCCATTTCGTAGCGAAGACCAGCCAGTTTGTCATAGACTTTTATGGGTCTTCCTTCCTATATTTAAACTTCTTCGAAACTCTCCAACCATATCTTTGCAACTCTGCTTTTATTCTAGCAGATTTCTATCCATTCTATATGGGGCATTTTTATAAAAATAAAAAAATTTTTTTCTTTACTTTACATAACCGCCTGCTGCCATAAGTCTTTGACGCCAACCCATACCAGCTAATGAAGGTTGACTTGGTTTAGTTTCCAAACTAAACTTTGGTTTTGGTTATCTTCAGTTTTTGGTTTCTCTTCTTCTATCGGTTTTTCGTCACTTTTCGGTTCCTCTGACTTTACCTCACCTGCAGGAACAGTTGTGTTGTCAACATCTTCATAAATATCATATGCCATTTGTTTTTGTTTTCCTTTCAACTTTTTGTGTTTGTTGTAAAGTTAGAATATTTCGACTCTAAGTCAATGAGATGTTCTATAATGAACTGTTGGTCAGTGAAGTAAACTTTTCCATCTGTTGTCTCGAAAGCTCCTTCAGACTTCAATATTTTATTTGTGAGAGTCTGTTTCTTTTTTGAGATACTAGCCGTTCCATTTCTATGAAAAGTGACTTTATAGTTAGGGTTTGTATTTCCAGACCTGGCACTTTCTATTATTGAATTTTTCTCTTCATCTGTAAGTTCTTTGAAGCAGGTTTTGACAATGGTTCTGAACTTTTTGTTGTGGTGTCAAATCTACCGTTTCAACTTCTTCGGTCATTTCATCTCAGTAAAAAATTTTAGTTTGGTTTGTTTTCAACTGGTTGTTTAGGTTTTTTAAGTCGGTCTAAAACTTCCTGAGGTATAGGAAGAACTTGACAAACACGTTGTGTAACTGCTGGAAGCCGACAAATCCATCTTGAACCCATTTGTCTCAATGCTGTATTGTTCATTTCATCTCAGTAAAAAACTTTACATTCCCCACGTTTGAGGCGGTTGAGGTTGGTTATTGTTTACCCATTGTTGTGCATGGTTATATCCTCTGTTAAAGAATCTTTCACCTTGGTCCATATAGTGTCCTGCTTGGTTATAGTAGTCATTTGCTTTGTTATAATAGTTTCCTGCTTGTCTTCCTACATTGTCCATCCATCCTTGAACTTTTCCTCTTGTTTCAGGATTTGGAATAAGATTTGTTGCATCTCGTGCTACATCCCAACCTTTCTGTACAGTTTGTATAATAGGTTGTGCTTTCTCTTTAAGTATACCTAATGTACTCAAAATCTTCCTTCCAACTCCAAATACACCTCTGGCTATTGTTCCACTGCGGGTAAAAATCTAGATGCGACTCCTGCTAATGCGCCAAATAAACCCATTTCTTATGGGTTAAAAAATGACGAATCCAAACAAGGACCCCTATGTTTCTAAAGCGACAAAGAAAGCACTCATGGTAAAAATCTTTAGTTCAACACAAATGCTTGGTTTATGGATATCTTGGAAAACATTCCGAGAGTTAGAACAGATGGACCACCATACTGGCTAATATTTGTCGGTCAAAACACAAGATACTGTGAAGCCATACCATTACAGTCCAAAAATATTTTAGATGTGAAAACTGCTTTGACAATATTCGTTGACAAATACCATCCAACAAAACTGACATCTGACTGTGAAAGTTCTTTCAAATCAGATGATGTAAAAAACTATCTGCGTTCAAAAAATGTAAACCAATATTTCATTGTCGACCAAAACCATTCTGCTCTTGGTGTCATTGACGGTTGTATAAAAATGTTAAGAGACCTAAACCAACCACAAGGTGGTGAAGCAAATGAAATGTCATATGACGACAAATATAGACACTTCTCCATGGCAAAGATGAGACAAGTTTTAAATATTTACAATAGCCGTAAACAAAAAGGTTTGGGAAACCACTCCCCGAAGAAATGAAAAACAACCCTGACTTAGAGAAAGACTATATATTTAATAATTTAGTCAAAAGAGACAAACAAGAAAGAATGCCGGGCTTCAAACTTCAGAAAGGTGACAAAGTAAAAATAGAAATACCCAAACGCGACCCATATGAAAATACTATTGACTATGACAACAATGGGAACCCGACAGGTACTCACATTCGTGTTCGTAAAAATAGAAGAAAGTATACAAGAGAATATTATGAAGTTTTAGGCAAACATGGCAAAATGTACACACTGCAAGCAGAAGATAAAACTACTATTGTCAGACCTCGTTTCAAACTTGTCAAAGTTCAAGGTGGTATACTTTCAAAGACAGTTCCTAACAAATATAAGACAACTCCTGACGAATATGCTAAAGAAGTTGAAAATGACGACTAAGCAATTCTATACCATGCGTAAACTGTCATGTAAGGTGGCATGTAGTCTTTACTTTGTCCCGTTGTTTGCGTATATCCTGAAACGAAATGTGTATGGTTTCCTTCTCCCTGAGTGTCATCCCAGTAACAATTTATAGCAAACTTAACGTCCTCTTTAACATCATATCCTTTACCTTTTGTTATTCCTGACCAATCCCAATATCTATGCTTATGCCAACCTGCTTGAGATGTACTTAAATCTATGTAGTGACTGTGTGCAGGTAAATTTTCACCTGAAATCGTTTTACTTCCACCTGTTTCCTTTGAAGAGTTTGCACAATACAAAAACCTGTCGACTATTTGTTCCCATGCACCAACACCAAACATTACTTGAGGACCTCTTGCTTCCATAGATGTATAAATAGAACCTACTGGGTTCATTAAATCAAACATATGAGACATTATAGGATTGTCTCTTTTGAACTTAAAATATAGTGCAACTATTTCAGGTTTCTTCTGGTTTGTGTCAGAATATTTTTTATAATATAATCTTATGTTTTCAGGGTAGGTAAAATCTTGACTATAATATTTATTTCTGTCATCTTCATAATAGTATACTATTCTCGTTTTTTCTATTGCATTATATCTTTTATATCTATAATAATCTAAATATAATGTTAGCTTTTGTTCATCTACATGTGGTGTTCTGACGTCATCTCCATAGTCATAATAATATGGTGCTGGAGCTGGGTCAGGCAATGTCATATCTGTCATTTCATAAACTCTTAAATATTTCTTTTGTTCGTCTCCATATAAGTTTAAGTAGCAGTTGTTGTCTAATGGAACTTTAACTTGTGTACCATCATTCTTTTTATAGCTTACATACATTTCATTGTTATTTTTCGGAATGAGTTTATACCGTGTACCATTTTTTAAGGAATGTACAAACTGCCATCTAAAATATTTATTTTCTTCATTGAAAGAAAAGTCACCAACAATAGTTTCAATATTTTTTGTTCCTATCAAACTTTGGTATATTTCATTGACATATGTTTTATCTGCTTTCTTTTCAAGGCTAACGTTTAAGTCTGTTATTTCAGAAGATGTATGTGTATGTCCAACGGCACTTTTCCTGTTTAAGGTTTCTTGTAAGTTTGTAATATTTGCAATGGTATGTGTATGTCCAACGGCACTTTTCCTGTTTAAGGTTTCTTGTAAGTCTGTTATTTCAGATATAGAATGTGTATGAGTCTTTTTAGAATATTCGTTTTCAGCTCTTGTCACTTCACTTGACATTTTATTGTCAACATATGTTTTGTCTGCTAGTTCAGGATGAGTATGTTCTTTTGTTGCATAAGCATTGTTAGCTCTTTCTTCTTCTTTTGCTATTGCATCGTCTACATATTCTTTGTCAGCTTTGTTGTCAACATCTGCTTTCAAAAGAAGTTCATTTATAGGTTTCTCGTTTAAAGTTCCTTTTGTTGGATTTATACAGACAGTATTGTTCTTCTTGTCTTGAAATAGAAACTCATCTGTCATTGGGTTTAATGTCAGTTTTAAGTTTCCTTCTTTCAATGACTCAGATATCTTAGAATAGTTTGAAAAGTTTGTTGTGTTCTTATTTAGAGCTTGCATAATGAGTTGTCGGTTGTGTTGTATTTCTCTCATGGAAGCAATATCTTTCGACATTTTTATTCTAGATAAAATATGCTTCCAATAGAAAAAGAAAATTCAAGAGTTGCTACAACTAAACCATTAGATGAACTTTTTACTAATGTCGGTCAAAAGTTTGAGACAGAGACCGTAAAGCATGAAGGCTATCGTTTTGACTACCCATTAAGATGGTTAAGAGACCCATCTGTCACAAAAGCTATTGGCTTTCGTAGAATGAAGTTTGTGTCTGTAGAAGATAAAAGTTTTCCATTTATTGTAAGGTTTCATATAGATTATATATCTGAAGGGAAACGAAAAATGTGGGAAGAAATTGAGCTAATACAAGTTGACCTTTCATCTTCTCTACAGACTGCGTTAAAAAATATAGAAGATAAAATAAATTCATGTTATGCAAAATATGCTGATGAATATGCAAATACCGAGAGCACACTTTATGTGAGAATTGTATATGACAAACAAAATTCACAAGTGTCATTTCAAATCTACGAAGACAATCCAAAGAAAGACGAACAAATATATACAGAATTCACTGCAATGTCATGGTATTATTTGCAAAGAATGTTAAATCAGAAAGTCAAACTTCCTTTAGCAAATATTTACAGTCGATATGCAAGAGATGAACCATATTTATTTAAAGATGTTTTCGACCCAGCTGCTATTATTGTTCATGCTTCATTTTCTGGCGCCCAAAACTCTTTCTTATGCTTGGCAAATGACTTTTACGAAAAACCTACAAAGTTATACGAACCACCAAGTGGAAGTATTTCAGACTTTCAAGTATGGTTTACTACAGATGGAAGAAAAAAATAATTCCATTATACCATGCGTTTTACTTAGAACTTAGTTTCATATACAACTACTATCGAACGGTAAAAATATAATTTTTTAATACGGTTGAGGTGTTGGATTTGGTTGCCAACTAGACTGTGGTGCAGGTTCAGGCTGTTGTATAACAGGAGCTTGTTCTTCTGGTTCAGGGTCTTTAGGTATAATACCAACAAACTGACCTACTCTTTTACCAATATTTTTGACTCCGTTCCAAATTCCTCTTCCTACGGTTTTTATTCCATTCCATATACCTCTTCCAACATTTCGAAAGAAGTTTCCAATACTACTGAAGAAACCCATTTTACTATATGTAAAAATCTAATGTCCGCCTAGTCTCTTACGTTTCCTGTTGAGTTCCATAGCATTCTTTAACTGGAGCTCATACATTCTGTTTCTCCTCTGGTAGAAAACATATTCTGGGTCAACTCCTGTGTTCGCGTCATCTGCATAAAGTTGTTTATATCCCACTTCAGGGTTTGTATAAAACTCTTTCCATCTCATATTTGCATACCATGGTGGCAAACCTAACGCAGCGTCATTTGACATGGCAGTTTGCATTTGTACATCTGTTGGCACTTGACCATAGTTTGCCATTGCAGTTTGTATTCTAACTTCATTTGGAATATTCTCTGGGTTTGGTTGTCCAGGTTGCTGTGCATTCGCTAAGTTCTGTGCGTCCATTTAATATTAGATAAAAATATCTCTTACGAGTACATATGCTGAACATTTGCAGGCATTGGTTCATCTTCATATTCTCTGTACTTTTCTGCCACGTCAAATAAATAAATGACACAATGGAAAAAACCTAAAACAAGTAGTCCTATTTCAAACCACATTTACTTACTAATAAAATTTCTTTTGTTATGACACTTTCTCCAGTTTATAGGACCTCTCTCATATTCTATCTTGTCATATATAAACTCATAGTCATGTATGTCCTCTAACCATTTCATGACACTTTCCAAACCACTTTTATCGGATGTAAAGTAAAAGCATGGATGGTTATGTAAAACGTCTAAAGTTTCTAAAGAGTCTCTCAAAGTCCAGTCTACTTGGTATTGAAAATCCCATGTGTTATAGAACGGCGGGTCCACTATAAAGAAAACATTTTCCTTGTCTTTATATTTTTCATACAAATCTGTCCAATGACATCTCACAAACTCTATACCCTCAATATATTTTTCTATGTCCTCTTTGAAAACATTTGTATAGTTAAGATATAAAACTTTTGACATAAGTGTTTCAATGTCATGAACTCTTATAGCACCACTATATAATAGTCTAGCAGATATACTATCCCAGTCTATATATTCTGCTTTTTTCAAAACCTCTCTCACAATATTTTTCTTATCTAATGGTATACGTTCCATCTTACCTATAGGTATCTTTTCTTTTAACTCTTTCAATATATTGTTTGTGTCTGGTATATGTTTGAGACGGTCCATATAGTTGTCGAAGTCATTGCATATAATCTTTGAGTCTGGGAATATTATATGGCACAAATGGGATATATAGAAACTTCCACCGAACAAATCTACAAATGTTAGACCATTCGGTAGTTTCTTAAGTTCTCTCAATATAATATCTTTACATTTACTCTTATTTCCAAAGAACGGTAACGGAGGTTTTGTAAAATTCATTTATATATAATAATAAAAATGTTTTTCCTGAAAAGTGACAGAAAAGTGACAAAACATGAAAACATATATAATTTGTGAAAAGCTCCTGGAAGACCCGTATATATAAGAACTTCATTTATAATAATCATCTTCAGGGCTAGAAGGCACGAAGTGCCTGGAAGCCCCACTACCTTTTTTTTTTTGTGTGAGCGTTATTCAGATAAAAAAAATGGTAGAACATAAATATCGAATTTATTAAAATAGATTATGCTAAGCTAAAATGAAAGTTACAAAGAATAAACAAAATTTTACGGTTCCCTTCCTAGATAACCATGTTTTTCCATCCTTTATGACTAAAATGAGTGTAATCAATATGATTTGATATCAACTAACAAAAAATCTCAATCTTTAATTTGAGAAATCATATATTTAACTGATTTACTATATCTTTCCGGATTATATCAATATTTTGAGAATTTTTGATGTACGTTTGGAAATTAGGAAAAATCAATGTCTGACGAGAAACTAACAGATTCTTCTTCAATAGGAGTAGACAGTGATGAAGATTATTTCCTGCCTTGTCCAAAAATCTCATTTAATCATGATATTTTTAATACTTTACAGCAATACGAAGAAGAATTAAAAAAGAATCTCGATAGTTTAGGGCAATCACCACACTCAAGTGAAAGTTCCAAAGTGGCATCCAATATTAACTCTATATTATCATTTGAAGACTCAAAAACAGAATTTTCTAAAACCGAATCTAGAGATAATTTTTATTCAACGGGTGGCTCACTAGATAAGCGTTTTATATCAAGTGATCAAGATCACAAATCATATGAATACGAATATATTTCATATTACGATGAAGAAGATGATAATGAGCCAGAAGTAGAAATTGGTGGCAAAGAAAAGATACCTACAGAAGTAAAGAAGTTCGCAAATTACAATTTTATGAATACCTTGACATCTATAGATGATGATAAAATTGAAAATGAGAAATCTCAAGAATCATCAACACTTCCTGATGGTATGGGTGTTGCTGAAGGTAGTATTGTACGAGGAAATACAAAATCTGATAAAATTACAACTAGCGATATTTTGAGTGACATTTCTGATTCACCGGTAGAACACGTTCAATTAAAACATCTTTCTGATGAAGGAGCTGGTCAAAATCAAAAGAGTAGTCATACTTCTGAAGAAAATACTCCGGATCTCGCGATTCTCGGTGCAGATTTATCAGGTTCCGATAAAAACGGCTCTGATAATGAAGATGAAGACTCTTTCAATTCGACAAAAGCTTCACTAGATAAGCCAATAAATAAAAGTTCTCCAAATGAAAAAGTGTCAGATTCTCCAAGCAAAGGCAACTCAATCTTATCATCTCCGTTCGGATCACCATCGAAGCAAGAAAGCACATTTGTATCCCATACTCTTGAAGATATCCCTGAAGAACCTGAAGATGAATTTATTTCTCCAAAAGCAAGCGAGGTCATATCTGGCTTGATTGATGGCAAAAGTACTGAAGAAGATTCAAACATGGATCTAGAAAAGAACCAAAGTGGAACATTTAACTCTTTTATTTCAATTAAAAATCTTAAGAGTGTTCCGAATTCAATTATATCAGCTGATTTCGTTAGTGAGCTTAATGAATCAAAGAATGATGATAAAGATAGTATATTATCATCATTTACTTCAGCTGCTCAATCACCAAATAAAGTCGAAACTCCAGGAGACTCTGATTTTAATAGTGTTATTTCAGCAAAGAATGAAGTAGTTTCTGAATTTAATCAAACAGTTTCATCAATTAATGATAAAAACAAAATATTTGATTCTGAAGATTTTGATGACTCAGCTTCCAGTGGTTCACATAAATCAGAAAAGAAATCACAGCAAAGTTCGGACTTCATTTCAGAGATTAAATCAGAAGAAAAATCATTTGGAAGTTCAAGCTTTATTTCTACAACAAAATCTACTAAAAACGGAAATGAAAATTCCATATCAGAGATACATTCTGGTATTGCAATAAATGAAGATTCTGATAATTTTATTAGCGATCCAAAATCATCCAAAGTCATTTCAGAAGGTGGATCTTCAGATTTCATTAGTTTCAGCAAATCAAGTGTTGCTCAACATGCAAATAGTGATTCTGGATTCATTTCATTTATTTCTTCAAAGAGCAGCAAAAAGATTAAACAAGATGGATCATCTGATTTTATTTCAACAATTAAATCTGAGAAGAATGCATTGTCATCTAGTGAGTTTATAACAGATGATACTTTTGGATCGAAATCACCATCCGGAAATTCAGATTTTATATCTGTAATTAGCACCGAGAGAAAGAAAGAAGATACCGATGATGATTTCATCTCTACAATCAAGTCTGAAAAAGAATCAAGTTCAAATGATTTTGTTTCAACAATAAAATCGGAAAAAGAACAAGTTTCTAGTTCAAGTGGCTTCATTACTACAATAAGTTCAGAAAAGAAAGAGAAATCAGAGTCTGATGACTTTGTTTCCACAATCAAATCTGAAAAACAAAAAAGTGATGGTTCAAGTGACTTTGTATCAGTGATTACATCAAATCGCGGTGATTCTAGTGATTTTGTATCAACAATCAAATCAGAAGAACAAAAAGTTTCTGAATCTGATGATTTTATTTCAACAATGAAAACAGAACCTTTAAGGAAATCAGAATCAAGTGCCTATATATCATTTGTCAAATCTGAGAAAGCAAGTTCAACTGATTCTGATGATTTTGTATCAACAATCAAATCAGAAAAGAAATCCACTAATTCTAGTGATTTTGTTTCTACAATTAAGTCAGAAAATAAGTCAAGTGAATCAGATGATTTCATATCTACAATTAAATCGGAGAAACAGCAATCTGAATCTGATGATTTTGTTTCTACAATTAAATCAGAGAAAAAGACTGATACAGAATCATCCGATGCATTTGTCTCAACCATCAAATCCGAAAAGCAGTCTGCTGTTACTTCAAGTGAATTTATTTCGGTATTGAGTTCTGAAAAGAGAAATGTCTCAGGATCGAGTGAATTTATATCAACAATTACAACAAAAGAGGCGTCAGAAAAAGCTTCTGATAGCGATGACTTTGTTTCTACCATTAAATCTGAAATTCATAAAGATTCAGCAATTGATGAATTCATTTCTACAATTAAATCAGAGAAAGATGTTGAATCGAGCTCAGATGAATTCATTTCAACAATAAAATCAAATCACTCTGTTGAATCTTCTGATGATATTGTTGAAACTATATCAGAAATCCAGTCTCAAAAGGAAACAAGTGATGATTTTGAATCAACAATTAAATCAGTTCGCGAAAATGCTGATAAAAGCTCTGCAAAATCAGAAAATAATGATTCATTACCAGATGACTTCATTTCAACAATTAAATCAGTTGAAACAGCCAAATCTGATGCGGAAAGCTCTGTTACAAGTATCAAATCTATTCCTTCAGAAAGCTCTCAACGATCAAGAAGAAGAAAGCGTAAATCCAGCTCATCTACAAGCAAATCCCAAGTTTCTATTAACAGAAAATCTGAACCTACCGAAAAATCTATTGACGACGATTTCATTTCATTTTCAAACTCAAAAGCTACTGTTCAATCACCAGAGAAGCAAGCAGAAAATGAATCATCGGATAATGATAATTTCATTTTCCAAAGCCCTGCACCAAAACAAGCAAAAAGCCGTTTGAATCCAGAAAAAACTGCCAAAGATAACAAAAATACAAAAGAGGATAAGCCTGTAAAAAGTGACGGACCAGGTGAACTCGGAAATCTCCAAAATCTTACTGCAAACTTGCAAGCAAGCAATCTCAGTAATGAGACTGTTTTGCAACTGATCACTACTTTATCCAAAATCGCCGATCAAAACAAGAGTAGTCCTGATCATCACCATCATCGACACCGACATCATCATCACAGATCATTAAACACAGATGAGATCCCTTGTATTCCAACAGTGTTCAAGAAATACTCATCTGCTTCGAACACTGACCAATCTTCGTCATCTGCCGAACCTATTCCACAGAAAAGATCAAGAACCAAACTTTCAATGTCAATCCCACATGACACAAATGACTTCCTAGATTTAGAGGAGATATCACCGACAAGTATCAGCGCTAGTGATATTCCTCAAAATGACGAAATTCCGAAACCAACATTCATTTCATTCAGAGAAGATGAGAAAGACAAGAAAGTTCGTCTTAGTCTTTCAAGAACCAAACAAATTGGAGACATTCCTCCGCAAAATGAAAGATCTCCATTAAAAGTTTCGCAGAACACAATGAATTCTCCATCAATTAAATTGTCTCCTATTAAGTCTAAGCAGAGTCCGACCATCACTCGCTTTTCATCATCACAATACACTACTTCCGCTTATCCATCCTATGGAGCGTATCCTATTGATGAAAACTTCATATCTACTATCAGAACAGCTAGAGTACAGCTTGCTTCTATACAAAACTCTATCTCAATCTCAAGACAAAAGAGGGCAATGCACGAATCTCGTGTTTCCTCATTTAAGTACACGAAAAATCCATACAACGAGTAGTTCTATTCATTCTTTATAAAATGTTTGTATTATTTATTCTTTACAAAGCTGATTTTTTTCTGAAAAAAGAATTTGTAAAATTTTTTTGTTGTAGTATGATTTTGAAGTAATAAAAGAGGCTTAGTAGAGAATAAAAATCTTATTTTTAGTGGTTGTTGAGTTCCTTGGCAACAAGAGCATCACGCTTGGCCTCAAGCTGAGCATACTTGAAGCGCTGGAAATCGTTCATTTGAGCCTTGTTCTTGCGGGCGATAACCTGCTTGCCCCAGGCAGATTCGTAGAATTGCTTGACAAGATCCTTAGCAGCGGCCTTAGCAGCTTCTGGAGCAGCATTACGCTGGATCTTAGCGACGTAGTCGGTGAGCTTAAGGCGTTGGATTGGGATGGTCTGGCGTGGAGCATCGAATTCGAGAACATCGATGAGAACACGCTTGTCATCAACGATGTCAACAATAATAGCAAGCTTGTCAACAAGTTCACCGAAGTTAATGAGGGCAACACGACCGATTTCAACGAACTGTTTGAAGGGCATTCGTGAAAAGGTCGACCAAACGGTTTTGACGGTTTCATAACTATGGGATTTCGATACTTTGGTGGCCAAAATTCATAGATTTAGTAATTTGAATGTATGGAAAATTTAATCCACTCTTGAAATTTCATTTCTAAATATGAATTGTAAATTTGATGTCTATTCATATAGCATATATGCAATATTATGTATTGTCAATGCTTATTAGTGGTTTAGCATTATTCTTTTTTGAAACTAAATAGACCGGTAAATGAAATCCAGTTTTCATAATTTTAATTGTCAGAATTTTGGAGTATTTTAGTTGTTAACATGATTTTCTATATAAAATAGATATATTTTATAGATTTGTTTTATGAATATAGCCATTATTTCCCTTAAAATTGCAAAAATTTTATATTTTTCGAATTTTTCCTCATTAAAATTAATTCAAAAATCTAACTTTTATCTAAAGTTATCAACTGATTAAATTTTCTTGGTTTGCAACACCCGCTTTTATAATACTGCTTAGCAATGGCATAATTCGAATCTATGCTTGTACTTCGAGAAAATCAATCAAACGAAATGACATTGGATCATACAATTCAATTTATATGTTCCAGTGAATAGCGTTAAAAAAGACACGTTTGATATGACGTCAAGCCGATCTCTCTACTTTATGAAATTTTCAAATTTCTTCCAAAAAATTTGGGCAAAATAAACAGAGAAATCGCAAGAAATACATTCGATCGCTTAAATGACAACAAAATATTTATAGGTTTTGCAAAATATAATTTTGCCAATCAACACAATTTCATAGTAGTATATGTGGACGGGTTTTGTGACTTTTTTTGTAAACGTAAGAATTCATACAATATTGAACGATTTTGTATCATTTTTTTTAACATATGAAGTAAAAAATGTATGATTCTTACGGTTTTTATTCTCACGTTTTTGAATAAATTAAGATTTAAAAAATTTTCAAAATTGTAAGACATTTACACTCAGCCCATACATAACGAAATAAAAAAATAAAAAATTGACTTCTTACGTAAAATTAAAACTAAGTTAAATTTATTTTTTATTTTATAATAAATGAGTATAACAACTAATTCATTGAAATCTTTAAAGTTCACTAATTCAGAATTAGAAAATATTTTAGAAAATTTTGGAGACGGTTCTTATCCAACATATATGCAGAATGTGAAAGAGTTTTCCAGATTGTTGAATGAATTTAAATATAACGGACCAATTACTAAAAAGGCTATAATGAGATATTTATATCCCAAAAAAGTTGAAAAACAGGAGAATATTCCTCTTTATGGTCCAGAGGACCTGGGCTCAGAGAGCCTTGAAACACCTCCTGAATATTTTGAAGAAAAAATTAAACAAGATGAATATTATAACGATGAGATTGAGAAATTGGAACAATTAAGAAATGAAATAGATGAAAGAATTAGTGAATTGAGAAATGCTGAGAATGAAGTAGAGGGTTTAATGAATATCCCAGCTTCAGAATCAGAAGTTCAAAAATCACATGAGGAAAGATATAAAAATTACTTTTTGGAATCTACTAAAAATTTATTAGATGGTGATATTGACGAAACACTTTCAGAAGAAGGCACAAAATTTATTCATAAACATAAGCTTCAGTTTATTGACGATGGAGATTATCCATGTATATTACTTTCACCTCCTCTTGATTCTGAAAAATTCAAAAAAGCACTGAAAAATGTAACATATGCAACAAATACGATTAAGAAAGAAGACCATGATATTTACACAAATTATTATTTAAATAAATGTACAGGTGTTGATAAAGTTTTTGATTTGTTAGATAAAATATCAAAAGAAACAATTGGTACATATAAAATTTTATGCGATTGTGGTTTCATTATTGAAGATACCAATAATGTTTCATATGAAAGAACAGCACCGAAGGAAGACGAAGTGGAAAGGTCTATACCATTCGTTATTAAGAACATAAAAGATATGAAAACTTATAAACATTATATTTATTCATTTATTTCAGAAAAAATGGAAGCAACCCATAAAACATCATCTCATCATTTTATAGCTATTCATACATTCCTTTTCAAAGTTGTGAAATTAAATAAGACAGGAATTAGATTTAATGTATCAGGGTACGCATTCTTGAGTAAATTAAAATGTATTCGTCACGTCGCAGATGATAAAAATTTATGTGTTCTTAATTCATTTTATGGGTTTTAACCCTGGACTCTCTGAGTCTCGGACTTTAAAAAAAAATAAACTTTATTTTTATTTATTTTTTAATTTTTTATTCTTACATAAATGAACAAAAACGGAACAGCTAAAATGAATGATAATCAAATTAAAGCAGAAGGTAGAAGGTTATTTAAACGCTTCTATAACATTCCTGATGGTGTTAATCCTAAAACTCGTAGAAGTTATTTAAATGAAGCCATAGATGCATATGAAGGATTTGACATTTCATCAGAAAGTGAGAGGTTAGCAAGAATGTTAAATGTTAATATTGATTTCTATTATTGTGATCCTCAACCGGAAGACGTGGACATAAATAAGGTAGACTTTCCATTAGTGGAATCAATAATGATAGATCCAGAATTTGAAACAGTAAATATTTTATTAACACAGAGTCCATGTGGAAAACTTCACGCTGACAGAATTACAGACGTTGAAGCACTCACAGGATATAAAGTTTGCCCCTTTTGCAAAGAAGAAGTTTATTCTATCCGTGATGATCCAGAAAGGAAAAACCAAAGAAGATTTTTAAAACATTGTGAGAAATGTAAAGAAAATAATGGAAGATTAATTCAAGACGTTCAATTGCAAAACACACAACAACCATATACACCACATATCACGAAACAGAAGATATATCAATGGCTATTAGCACATAATTTGCAGGAATATTATAAACCGACAAGATATTATATTACTTTTGACTTCGAAACATTAGAGACTAAAGAAGAATTACAACTTTCTGAGTGTGCAACTTTGAACGCTTACTTAAAACCATTCATGGTATCATCAACGGTTAAATTAAATGATAAAACATATACGAGGAATTTTTGCTTAACTTCAAGTGATTCTTTTATTTCTGATTGGATTGAGTTTTTATTTTCAACCTGTTCATTAGTTGCTAAATCAAATATTGAACAATATGAAGAATTAATGAAGTCGCAAACGGACCAAACGGCGGGGACTTTGTCTCATACATTAAATGAGAAACAAAAGGAAGCAATGAAAGAGCTTTTAGATGAAGAATTCAATAAAGTGAATATCATAGGTTTTAATTCGGGAAAGTTTGATTTAAATTTAATTCTTCGTGATTTAAACACTGCAAAATGGAAAATAAAATCAATGCTGGGTTCTTCTTCTCAATTTAAGCAAATCATTGTAAAGAAAACAAACGTTCCATATGAATTGAGATTTATTGACATCAGAAATTATATAGCGGGTGGGACATTAGACCAATTCACTCAAGATTTCGGAAACAATAAATCACGTGTTAAATCCTTTTTCCCTTATCAATTCATCACATGGGAGAATTACGAAGATGAATTATATAAAAGGAACCATTCACGAAAGATTCATTTTATTCAGCATTAACTCAAGAAACTATATCAGATAGTGATTATCAAATATATCTCAATGATGCTAAAAACTTTAAGAATAGATTAGAATATTTTATTCATTATTGCAATAAAGACGTTGAAATTATGATTGACCCAATTGATAAAATTATTGAAGAAACATTTGTTTATAAAATTGATATGCTTCATAATCTTTCTTTATCATCGAATGCTTCAATGATTCGTTACGTTAGCATATAAGAACTTCAATCCTAACGAAACATATCCAGAAGAAGAAAATGTGGAATCAAGTTTTGAATTAACGAAAAAGTATTGGAAATATAAAATTGAATCATATAAGAAACAAGATGAAAAAGCAGAAAGGGATACTAAAAATAATGTTTCAATGGATGATTTTCAATACTATCACGATTTAATCCTTTCATCTAAATGTAAAATGTGTGGTAAAGCGTTTACATATGCAAATAAACCAACATTGGATAGAATCGATAATGAAAAACCACATACCAAAGAAAATTGTCAGTTAATGTGTTGTTATTGCAATGTCGTAAAATCAAATAAAGATGAAGATGTTCAACGTTTAAGAATCAATTTAAGAAATTATGCATTAAAAAATAATTTACCAATGACTTTAGATTCAGTTGAAGCTTATCACATTCTCCGTAATGGAATTACTGGTGGTCTATCAAATGTTCAACATAGAGTAAATCTTAAAGGAATCACGCACATTAATAAACTTTCATATAGTCCAGAAACTAAAACTGTATCAAATGAGGACACACCAACATTATGACTCATTTCGTTGGAGTTGACTTTAATTCATTATATCCTTCATCATTTTCATCTAATCCTCATGATTTCATTCAATATACTGACCATAAAATGTATATGCCGGGAAAATTGAATGGTGTTATCATTTGTGATACAGCAACAAAGAAAGCAAAAGCACTGGGAATAATTAAGAAGAAAAATACTTTATTCGTGGCTGAAGTAAAGGGTCACATTGATGAAAAATACATTAATGATTACATAAACTTTTTACCGATAATAAGAAACTTTGATATTATCACAGATGAAAAAACAATTGGCAGTTTTATGTATAATTACATGAAATCAAACAATTACCGGTTGACCAGAAACAGAGAAAATTAACTCAGTTAGCATCAACACACAACCAATATCAACCATTTTCTTCTTATTATCTATGGTATCTAATAGACAGATTTCATTTTATCATTGATGATATTCAATCAATTTTAACATTTACTAAAAACACTTGTTTTAATGAATTTGCGAACAAATTTATGAACGAAAGACAAAAGGCTGAATTAGAAGGAAATAAAGGAAAAAGTTTATTTTGTAAGATTTCGCTTAATGGATCATATGGTTACGATGCAATGAATACACAAAATTACGCAAAGACTAAAATAATGAATGCACAGAAGGCACGCGTTGCATGTATGTCAAATAAGTTTAAAAACATAAGAGAAATAGGTGAAGATACATATCAAGTGATGCTTAAAGATAGATTTTATAGATGTGATACATGTTTACAAGAGGCATTCTTCACTTTAGATAATGCTAAATACTGGTATTTGGTTTTCATTTATGATTTTATGTATAAATGCATGGATGTTAATCGTTTTCATTTCATTGAAGGTGATACTGATTCATCTTATTGGGCAATCGCTGGCGACCCAAATCTTCCTAACACTCAAGCATTTCAAGCAATTGTTACTGATAAACAATTTTATGATAAAAACATTTTCAAATTCGCACCATTTGATTTCTTCTGTTTTGATGAGAAATTTAAACCTAAATTAAAGAATAAAGCTGAAGAAAAAGCACATGAGAAGAAGTTATTGGGTTTAGCAATTGAGAAACAAGGTGATAACATGGTTGCTTTATGTCCTAAGTGTTATACATCATTCAACGGTTCAATTGATGGGAGTGATTTTAAAAAGATTGCACAAAAAATGAAAGGTGTTAGTTTACGACAAAATAAACAATTAACACCTAAAAAATATTTGGATATAATAAATGATAAATTGATATTTGATGGTCAGAATATTAATTTACAACTTAAAAACGGGTCAATGACTCGCTTAACAATTGGTAAGACTGCATTAACAGGAGCACACACTAAGGCTGTATGTTGTGAAAATGGATGTTGTATGCCATTTATTTAATAAAATGCCACAGAAGAGACAAAGAGGTGGGCACCCTTAAAACATTGATTTTATTTTTATATAAATGGATAACACAGATTTAAAAATTTTAATTGATGATTTAGTATTTAATCAAAATTTTCTTGATTATTATGATTTAAAAGCATATCTCCAAAAATATGATAACAATATAACGGGTGATGATATGGAATATTATTATCCATATTATAAAAATGAAATTTTGAAATATCATGATAAAATAATTTCTAAAATTAAAGACAAAATTAAAAATAATGAATATTCAAAGGGAAAAACTAAATCACAACTTAAACAGTTGAAAGATTTCAAAAATAAAGTATTAACAGAAGAAGATATTGATGAATTATATAAATTATATAATCCTGAGCCACAAAACACCCAGGTCCTTCAGACCATAAATGCAGCACAAGCTTTAATTTATGATTCATTAGTTAAACCATATTCAGCCCGACTTTTAAATGAAGATCAACTTTTGGAATTCATCCTTCAACATAAACTCGAAGCGGGAAAGTATATCAAACCTTTATATACAGCATATTTAAAACAAATGAATAGAATACATCCAGAATTAATGAAGGAAGGAATGAAATCCAAAATCAAAGCAGATAAAATTAAACCACTTGCAACACCAAAACCTCCAACGACAGTACCGCCTCCTCCTTCAGTTAATCCTTCATCATTCACTTTATTATATCCATTTCAAACATTAAAGAAGCAAAAAGATTTTAAAAAGGATTTCAAGATATTAAATAAACCAATTGACCCAAAAATTCAACCGTTAAAGGAAAAATTTAGTCGACCTTCATTTGCTCCATATCCATATTCATACGAAATCGATCATCTGGAATATTCAAAAGGAAAAGTTACTTATTTATTTGCCATTAACATTAACACTAGATATTTATATTGCATTCCGGTGAAAGGGAAAACAGAACAGGAAACAAGAAGAGCTATTCAATACTTACTAGATCATGAAAGAGTAGATAATATCAGGGGTGATGGTGATAAAGGATTTCAGGCAGCTATGGCTCATTATTTCCCACAAATTAATTTTTTCTTCTCATCCTCTCCATATACGTTTCATAATAAAATAGTTGATGCAGTAATGAGAACTCTTAGAGATGCGTTAGGGGTTAACGGTCAGATATACTGGGATGGAAATCATGACTCCATCATACAACAGTTAGTATATTATTACAATAATACATGGCATAGAACTATAAACATGAAACCAGTGGAAATGAAAAATGATATTTCAAAAGAATGGGAATATATTAGAAAGCAAATGGAAAGGTTAAATGATGTTAAACGTGAACAAATTAATTCGGGGCTCATGAATTTTAAACAAGGGGATAAAGTTTTGATTCATCTCGATTATGGAAAAACTGATAAATCAATGACAAAAAGAAGACGAAGATTTGACACAATAGCTGAATTTGTTAGATATATTAACGGCAATGCATTAGTTGAAGTTGACAATAAATTAATAGAAATTCCGATTTATTTTATTACTCCATTATATTTAAATAATATTTAATTTTTTTTATTTCGTAAGAAATGAGTGACAACGAAGCAGCCAAGAGTCCAGACGATGAATATAAAAAGAAACTAAACAGAATTAAATCAAAAATATGCTATTACAAAAAGAAGCCACAATGCGGTGGGGTTGATGCCCATAAAACTAATGGAACTGAAAACGATAAAGAAATAATCGAAAAATTAGAAACTTACCGTTCAATCCTTAAACTGAGTGAAGCAAAAATAAAAGAATTTAATAGAATAAATAAATTGATTGGAAGAGATGAATTTAATAAAGATGAATTTTTAAACTCAATCCAAATTTAATTTTTATTCCTCTTTGACAACATCTCTCTTTCCATCATTACTGCATAACCACATTTTCTCAATTTTAGTGGTTTGTTATTTTTAACATGTTCTTGCATCATTTTTATCATTTCCTCCCTTGTTATGATTCGTGGTAAATTTTGAGCTTGTGGGGTATCCATTTATGATAAAAATAAAAATTTAAATTATGCCGTTCTAAAGTTTGTGACAACATGACATTTTGACAACAACACAGGTTATTCAATAATGACTTATTTTTGAAGAACTGAAGGTGCTACCATGTTACCATGTGCTACCAGGTCATTTAACTTCTCTGAAAAAGTGTGACAATATGACATTTTGACAACAACACAGGAAATGATTTGTCATGACTTCATCGGAATGAGTGTAAATGACCCAAAAATAAAGTTAGTTTTAAAATTATTTTTATTTTTTTATTTTGTATGTAAGAACAGAAATGTCAGTCGAAGCAAAAACATTCACTAACAAATCTAATGGCGAAACATTCACAAAAGGCACTTATAACGGTATTGAAGTCTTACGTAGAGACAAGGATGGTTACATTAATGCAACAAAGATGGCAAGAGAAGCAGGAAAGTTAAACCATTTAAACAGATTTCTCAATAGTGCTAAAATACAGGAAATTCTTGAGTTTTGGATGAACGAATACGGTGGAGCCAAAAGTGGCTCGACCTCAAAACAAGCATTTTATGAGCTTACTAAGGGTGTTATAAATGAATTCAAAGGTATTTACATACATCCTGACCTCGTTCATTTTGTTGCTGAATGGTGCTCTGTAAAGTATGCATTTTATGTCAAAGATATTATGGACTCCATAGACAAGAAAGTTCATGAGAAATTAGATGAAGAAGAACTTGAAGATACAGTAGAGAATGCTAAACCTTTGTTTGAAGAAGAAGTTGGAAAAATGTGCGAAAAACAATTAGAACATGAACGTGAGTTATGTTATGGTTATAGAGATTCTCCATACGAACTAGACCAATGGGAACAAGAAAATTTAAAGAGAGAATTTAGAGAATATGAACTCGCTAAGATAGCATTAGAAGCTGCAGAAAAGAAGTAAAAGCTTGGGGTTGTTTTGTACAAAAATATTGTGAGTAAATGAACCATTTATTTTTATTGAATTCACCAAAAATAATTTTTAGGGTAGATGGTTAGATCTAACCTCATTTCTAACCTCATGACATTTTGACAACAACACAGGAGGAAGGCAGTTATGAATTATTTTTGAAGAACTGAAGGTGCTACCATGTTACCATGTGCTACCAGGTCATTTAACTTCTCTGAAAAAGTGTGACAACATGACATTTTGACAACAACACAGGAGGAAGGCAGTTATGAATTATTTTTGAAGAACTGAAGGTGCTACCATGTTACCATGTGCTACCAGGTCATTTAACTTCTCTGAAAAAGTGTGACAACATGACATTTTGACAACAACACAGGAGGAAGGCAGTTATGAATTATTTTTGAAGAACTGAAGGTGCTACCATGTTACCATGTGCTACCAGGTCATTTAACTTCTCTGAAAAAGTGTGACAACATGACATTTTGACAACAACACAGGAGGAAGGCAGTTATGAATTATTTTTGAAGAACTGAAGGTGCTACCATGTTACCATGTGCTACCAGGTCATTTAACTTCTCTGAAAAAGTGTGACAACATGACATTTTGACAACAACACAGGAGGAAGGCAGTTATGAATTATTTTTGAAGAACTGAAGGTGCTACCATGTTACCATGTGCTACCAGGTCATTTAACTTCTCTGAAAAAGTGTGACAACATGACATTTTGACAACAACACAGGAGGAAGGCAGTTATGAATTATTTTTGAAGAACTGAAGGTGCTACCATGTTACCATGTGCTACCAGGTCATTTAACTTCTCTGAAAAAGTGTGACAACATGACATTTTGACAACATTTACGAAAATATGATGCAGTCCAAAAATAAAGTTAGTTTTAAAATTATTTTTCTTTTTTTATTCCTATATAAATGACAGCAACAAACAACAACAGCAACTATATCGTTTCTGATGAAAAAGTTATTGATTCATTAGCTGAGGAATTAGTTGTGGCAGAAACTAAAACCCTCAACGAAAGAATTGGTGAAAACAGGATTGATTTACATAACTACCTCAAATACGATGGAGGAAGAGGAAGGAAAACTGGTACAGCTTTATTAGCAAATAAAATTTCAAATTTAACGATTATAGATGTTGATATCAATAAATCATACAATGATGAACTTAAAGAAACAGTTAGAAAAGACATTTTATCAAAACTTTCGGATAAAGATGTTATTGTTAAAACCGCTTCAGGAGGTCTTCACATTTATTGCAACACTAATTTCTTCTATGCAGTTTCGAACAGAATGATTAAATGTTATTCCTGCAATGATTATGATATTGACATAATGACTTCTATGGATGATTCAAAGCGTTCATTAGTGGTTATGGCTGATTCAAGAGTTCGCAAGAATGCAACAGAACCAATCAAAACATACTCATTCATTCGTGGAAGTTATGATTCAACATTAACTAGAACAGTAAACGATATATTAAATGATTTGAATATTAAGGTAAGAGTTGAACAGAAGAATGAAGAAATAAAGAGTATAATGAATGAAAACAAAGATGTAAACATTGACGATAAACTAGCTCAAGCATAGTTGATGGCATCTGTGATTTTGAAGTACATAATGATGGTGGAAACATGAATTTAGAAAAAGAAATAACATTGTTCACACTGTTTCAAGCAATTAATTCGTTACCGGATCATTTAATTAATGAAGCCTACGATAACGTTTATAACTTCTGCAATTTAACAGAAAATGCAAAAAGTAATTTTGAAAAAGCACGTAGTAGATATGCACATTTAATGACTTCTCCATTTGTTTTAGTGAAGATTCTAAAACTATACAAAAGGAATATTATGATGAATACGTTTTACCTTTATTACGTAAGCCAAAAATAACATTTGATATAAAACTTGATGACTCGTTTTGATAACAGATATTAGACGCAAGGCTGAAAATCATCAGTATAAAAACAGTTCTGAAGTAATTGAGGATTTATCACGTGTAATCCGTTTTGTAGATTGTGGAAATAAATATTTCATTCAAAAGACTATAATATCCACGACAAAATGAATCAAATATCATTCGTTCTTCAATCAAACATGAAAGAGTCACTCAAAATGATTAAATTATTTAAAGAAGAAGGTAAAACCATAACAGCATGGGATGTACTACTAAATCAATTGTCTTCATTAACCGTTAAGGGTGTTTGCTTTAAATCTGATTCCCCAGATGTTTTCTCAACGTTTCAGGTTATAAATACAACATTCTCGAAAACCAGATTACTCAAAAATTGAGATGTTTATGAATTTCATTAAAGAAGCCATTTGTGATAATAACGATGAAGTGTATAAATACCTTCTCGGCTGGATTGCATCAATGATTCAACATCCCGGAATCAAGAATGAAACAGCAATTATTTTGAAAGGACTTCAGGAACAGGTAAAAACAGATTTACAGACATTATTTCTGAACTCCTCGCTGGTTATTCATGTAAAAACATTACTGAAATAAGTGAGCTAACGGTAATTTCAATTCGGTTGTTGAAAATAAAATGTTTCTTGTACTTAATGAACTCAAGAATGTTGGTGAAGATAGACTCGCAAACTTCAACGCTTTGAAATCAATTATTACGGATAATGAGATTAGAATTAATGAAAAGAATCAACCCAGAAGAACTGCTCAGAACGTTGCAAACTTCATTTTCGTAACTAACAACGTCTACCCTGTCAAAATTGAAGTTGGAGACAGAAGATACGTAGTTTTAAGGGTTAATGGTAAATTCAAAGGTCAATTTGATTACTTCAAGAATTTAATGGATTCATGCACTAAGGAATTTTATGATAATTTACTGACGTATTTTATGCAATATGACCTTTCATCATTTAATGTACGAATCATACCGATGACTGAAGCCAAACAAGATTTAATCGAGTTATCAACAAATCCTTTAGATGTATGGATAAATACACATTATGATGAATTGTGTGCAGGTATGACGTGTGAAAATGCTCTATTCTGCAAACCATCAGACATGAAAGACAAAAACTTTCAAATGAGTATTAAGGATAAATGTGATAGGAAACATAGAAGAATAGACGGTAAACAAACATGGTTTATGTTTTGAAAGAAGAAATGAAAGGATTATATAAACAGGTTGAACCAAACGATAATGAGGATTCATTTACTGACGATGAAATACCTGTAAATGAAGCTTTATAAAGTATGATTTGAATTTATTTTTGCATTAATCCTCCTGTGTTGTTGTCAAAATGTCATGAGTTAAATGACCTGGTAACATGGAGCACCTTCAGTTCTTCAAAAATAATTCATAAACTGCCTTCCTCCTGTGTTGTTGTCAAAATGTCATGTTGTCACACTTTTTCAGAGAAGTTAAATGACCTGGTAGCACATGGTAACATGGTAGCACCTTCAGTTCTTCAAAAATAAGTCATTATTGAATAACCTGTTTGTGTCAAAATGTCATGAGTTTAAATGACCTGGTAACATGGTAGCACCTTCAGTTCTTCAAAAATAATTCATAACTGCCTTCCTCCTGTGTTGTTGTCAAAATGTCATGTTGTCACACTTTTTCAGGAAAGTTAAATGACCTGGTAGCACATGGTAACATGGTAGCACCTTCAGTTCTTCAAAAATAAGTCATTATTGAATAACCTGTGTTGTTGTCAAAATGTCATGAGTTAAATGACCTGGTAACATGGTAGCACCTTCAGTTCTTCAAAAATAATTCATAACTGCCTTCCTCCTGTGTTGTTGTCAAAATGTCATGTTGTCACACTTTTTCAGAGAAGTTAAATGACCTGGTAGCACATGGTAACATGGTAGCACCTTCAGTTCTTCAAAAATAAGTCATTATTGAATAACCTGTAAACATTAACGTAAACATTTATTTCTGCAGTTCATTCATTACTTCATTACCTAATTAATTACAAACATAAAATATATTTAGTTCATTCAATGAACGCGGTAAGCCTGCAAAGTAGGCTCAAGCACATTCAATAAATGCGGTACCATGCGAATACAGTCATAAATGGTGGCATATAATCTTTACCCAAGCCTGTTGGATTTGTTGTGAAAGTATGTGAATGATTTCCTCCTGGTTCAGTTGGTCGAAAAGTCTTTTTTGCTGAATGGTTATAATCTGGAGATAAAACGTCATTGCCAGCATAATATTCTGAGTTGTATAATGGATGGTCTCTTAATGAGTGACTATGGTCACCAGAAAAGTTTGTAGTTCCTGTATGAGTGTGCGGTGGAAGGTTTGCTTCAGTAATTTTCTTCGAACCTCCTGTTTGCTTTGAAGAGTTCGCACAATAGAGGAATTTATCTACAATCTGTTCCCACATACCGAAACCTAAAACTTCTGAAGGATTTGTTGAGTTCATTGACGTATAAATAGAACCAATGGGGTAAATCATCTCAAGAATTGTATTTAATCCATTATGAATATTGAATTTATTATATAATATTGAATTTGGGTGAGTATTTAAAACTGGTCTTGTTATCAATATTAACGTATTATTTTTGAAAATTGCTTTTCTAACATCTTGAAATTTTGTGATTTCAGACCAGTTTCTTCCATCACTACTGATATTTACTAAATCACCACATCCTAAAGCAATGAAATACCCATCAATATAAAATAAATTTGTAAATCTATAATTTTGAGTAAATTTTGGAGTGAATGAATAAACCAATTCCCAATTTGATAAATCCTGTGATAAATAAATATGTCTGTTATAACTTACAGGATATGAATAGACCATTTCACCTGAAACGAGAACATAAACATTTGATCCATAACATAAAGCTTCAATGTCTCCATCAGCTTGAAAAATTTGTTCAAATTGACCTTGTGATATTGAAGATGATCTATAAATTTTATCATTTTGTAGGATAAAATACATGTTGTTAATGTAATACCACTTACTTGTATAATCAATTTTCAAATCTGATGACATCATACTAAACATATAATAATTTATCCCATCCTCACTAATGAAAATTTGATTGACTTCATAAATTAGTACCCATTTATTATTAACACATCTAATAGGATTATTTGGATATTTAAATTTAGCATCTTGATTTAAATTACATTTGAACCATTGGATATAATCGAATGAATAACAAGGGCAAAAATCATCTTCAACCGTTATCATTCCCATAAATTTACCGTTATTATATTCAACATATAAAATTATTGGATTAATGATTGGCTTTCGTGTATCAGGATTCAAAACAGATGGAGTAAATGATTCATAGTTTTTAAAATCATTTGTTTTAAAATAATAAAGCACTCCATCTGTATAAAATAAATACATGGTCACTCCATCGAAACATATCCATTCAAAGGAATCTATATCAAAGGTTTTATCTGATGATTTCATAAAATTTAAAAATGGCGGAGTAAAATAGACCTCTGATTGTTTTATTTCTTCATTAACATAAGTTTTATCTGCTTTCTTCTCTAACACAGCAGCAACATATTCCTTATCTGCTTTCTTCTCTAACTCATCGTTAACATAAGTTTTATCCGCTTTAAGGTCTAAACATCCTGAAACCCATCCTGTATCGGCTTTAGTTTTTAAAATCTTTGATGTCCATTCATGATACCATTCAACCATTTCTTTAATTTCATTATCTTTTTCATTAACATAAGTTTTATCTGCTTTCTTCTCTAACACAGCAGCAACATATTCCTTATCTGCTTTCTTCATTATGTCATTTAGGAAACCTTTTATGAATTCCTCATTTAAATTAAATCTTCCAATCTTCAAAACTTTAGGAAATGCATTTAATGCGTAATATCTTTGTTCTTCTGGTGGAATTGATGTTATATCATCCGTTATACCTTTAATTTTAGAATTCATAAATAAAATTTCTTTTATATTTGATATCACTGCACCACCTTTGCAAACGAATTCGAAATGGTCATTTTTCAATACTATCTCCAAATCTCCATATTTCAACCTTTGCGTTTGTTCTGCCGTCTTTGAATTATATGCATATATGGCGTATGTAATGGTCTGAGGGACCTGGGTGCTTTGTGCCTTAAGTTGCTGTGGTTGCTGTTGTTTAATCATTTATTATGATTTAAAAATAAATATTTAATCTGTTATCTCATCACCTATTTTTTCTATTTGAAATTGCCATAATATTTCATTCATGAATTCTAAATCACAATCAAATAGGTCAGTTATTCTAAATTTAATATTTGATAAATCTTTTGAATGAAGAATAAATGAATTCCCGGATAATTGAAACGGATATGATAAAGAAAATGTGTTTAAGTTGATGGATAAAATGTTTTGTATTGATGGGTAAGAGTTAGGGTCTAATGTTTGATGTGAAAATCTCATTGGGGTATTAACTTTATCACATTTGATTAAAATGAAATTGGAACCAGTGTCAGAATACAAAACATCCCCAACATCTTTTTCAAAATTTAATATCCCCAACAATGAACGAAGATGAGGAGTACAAAATTTAATTTTCAGCGGAAATTTAATAAGGTTATTTATTTCATCAAGTTCAAAAAGTTTATCAGGTTTTGATTTAAAATTTTCTTCATACCATACGATAAAATGATTCATTTAAATAACTTAAAATCATGTTAATATCCCATTTCGTTATCACATTATTTATATACATATCATACGTTTTTTCATGGTCATCTTTAATAAATGATATATAATCTGAAGGGTCTAAAAGAATGGGATTAAATTTACCACTCACAGAAACGAGAGTAACATTATAAATTCCGCTAACTGTTAAATTTAATTCACAGTTATTATTCGAAATAATATTGATAATTGACATTTTTATTACGATTAAAAATATGGTAAAGCGTTATTTTCCAGTGATAAATAAAACTAGAATAAGATTACCTCAAGAATTCATAAATTCAACGAATAAGAAATTCATTCATGTTATAAATTTTAGTGTTTTCAGAAAATATGAGTCAATGTCATATTCATCATCGGGTTATATTTCACTTCATTCAAATTTAGTTCAATCAAACCCATATAATGACCATTTCATAAGATTTTCAGATGGTATTAAAAATGTAATTGATAGATTAAAATATGAACAGATTGACAATATCGAATTTTTGGAATTTTGGTTTAAATATCCCGATGGAAAAAAGATTGAAGTTAAAGATAAAGCTGATACTATAACAAAAACAATTACAATGACCGATCCAGATAGTGGGGAACAAAAAGAAATAAAACAAACGATAGAAACCGGTGAAAGGTCAATTATTATTGATTATGATTCAAAGGATTATTATTCGATAATGTTAATGCTTGAATATTAAATAGCCTTAACAAAGAATTTTTCAAGTGATATTTTATATTCATCAACTATTTTATTATAAATATCATTATATGTTAAATGAAGTTCAGTTGTTGTTCCGTTCTTTGATATCTTAATTGTGCTAATATCCTTTATAGGATTTATTTTTGCAACTGTTCCGCAGCATGAAACCTCATCATCTATGAAAAATTGAATCTTAACGTCTGAATCTTGAACATCACAAAGAATGGCGATAATGTGAATTAATGATTCATAAGGTAAAATAATTAAACCTGATTGGTCAATTAAATTTATTATTGAATCATAATTATTAATTATTATATCACGGTAAATTTTCATTAATTCAGAATTAATGTCTATTTTATATGGCGCATTGCGACTGGAATCGTAGATTCCTGGGTTCTCGATGTTTGATGAAAGAGGTGGGGGGTATGTTGGATAAGTGGGAATTTCAACAGGTTCTTTACCGGGTTCAGATAAAATGATTGGGTCTCCATCTTCTTTATTTTGCTCCTCCTCCTTTTTCGGTAAGTCACGAGTTAATTCAGGGCTAACATTAACTTTAACATTTTGAATAATTCGTGATTTATCATCATTTACGTTATAACCAACCGTAATCTCTGCTTTTGCGTTTGTGTTCTTTTGACTTGTGAAACGTCTTCTCATTTATAATTGAATAAAAAAAAGAAAAATATATTTAAAGTTTTATTTAGTTGTTACGGTAATATCCCAAGGTTCATCATTGTTTGCTTATACTTTCTTTGTAACTGCACCAATTATGTTATTGATATTGCTTTGAGTTTCTTCCAGTCTTATTTTATCATTTACAATATCTTTAATCATTTCATTACATGCATTCTTAAAACCATCTGATTTTTCTAATTTACGTCTATCACTTTCTTTAATTAAATCAAAGTTATAACCTTGTTGAGAATAAAGTGGTTTCTTTATCAATTCCTTGAACGCTTCTGAAAGTGAAGATGAAGAAATTCTTGCCACTTGAATTGGTTTAAATTCTGCTTTCATTGCTTCTTTCTGTTCATTGAACACTGGATCGAATAAAGCAACTTTAAAGAATTTCTTAGCTGGAATTTCAGGTCTAATATTTGCATATTGACCATCAAACTGATTAAATATCGTGGTAATCCATCCGGTCCCTCTTCAATAGCATTTAATTCTTCATTGAAATAAGAATATGGATTATGACGGTATGAATTAATTGGACCATTTTCACCTTCTCCAATGTATTGTTTAACAGCTTTTCCATTTTCATCAAATTGTATAGGATAACGTTCATTATATGCTTTACGTTTAGGATAATCAGACATAGTTAATTTATAACCATTTATGACTTTAATATTACCTTGACCATCAGTAACGAAAACTTCATTTATACCATCAGGTTTTCCATTTGGACCCGTAATGTCTGCTTCGCGTGCTTCCCAATTTGGTCCATGACGTTTGGCATATGCTTGAGCTTCTGGTAATGTTAAAACGTTTCTCATTTGTTTAACATCCTTTTGAAGACCGGCAACAATGTGGACTAATTCTTTCATTCCGTCTGGAACTTTCATAGTTCTATTATATACACCCTTTTTGTTTGTCCCTTGTTTTAATGGAACCTGTAGAAGATTTGCTATTTCTGTCATGTTTAATTATAAATAAAAAATAAAAATTAATTATAAAAAGTTAATCAAATTTAACACTTCCTTTATTTAAATCAACTATTATTTTTCCATGTTCTCCTAATTGTTGATATTGTGTGTAAAGTTCATTAATGCTCATTGGTAAATTCACTTGATAAAGCATAACGTTCAACTGTTGACGACTAAAACCACTGAAAATGAAAAGGGTGGACAGGTTTGATTTAATGTTTGTGCTTAATGCTTTGAAATATTGAACAGCCATAAAGAATGAACACTGAATGTGTCGACATTGAGTTAATAACTGATTAAAATATGATTTCTCATTAGTTATTAGTTTTGATTTCACGGCATCATCTAGAAAAATTAGTGAATGCAAAAATTCTCTATCAAAATTTGAAATAGAAAGTGTTTCAAATAATTCATCCCGTTGTTTATCAATAATTTTATCCTCTAATCCTTGCTTCTTGATTGTATTATATAATTCTTTATACATTAAAAAGTTTTTTAAATAATCTTCTGCTTCTTCTTGTGATAAATAAATAATTGGAATTTTGATTAAATGCTTTAAAGATTCAAATGTATCATCTGAAGGTGAACCTGAACGGTTGATATAAATTAACACATGTGAATAGGGGGAAGTGTTAGCAATAATGATAATTTGTTTTAATATCGTTAATGTTTTACCTTTATTTTGTTTACCAATTGCTGCAGTGATTGAATTTAAGTAACATTCAGAATATGGAATTTTCATTAATTTTTCCTTAGATAGAGCATTTCTATTATCACTCAATGCTTCATTAATCATATCATCTATGTATGTATTATATACTCCTGCTAATTCTTCATAAGGGGTGGATGAATTTAAATCCATTTAATCAAAAATAAATTTATAATTTTAAACATTTCTATTCATCAATATTTCATCATATGAACTTCTATACTGTGGTGGTGTACCTGTTGGATGATATTTCAAACCTTCGTCCGGTGTCCATGTCCAATATGTTGTCCTAGTAAACCAAACCTGAGGAGGATTTGTCACCTTTGAACAGTAAGTGTCATTTTCACCCTGAATGATTGGATAAGCTTTCACTTGTACTGTAACTTGTGAATTGAAAGTTTCTAATCCATCAAAGAATATACCCGCTCCATCACGTTGAACTGGAATAGTGCATAAGAATGAAGTTTGGTCTTTCCATGTTCTAGCTAATGGTATGCCATTATCATCATTCAGTGGTCTAGTTAATGAGTCCTCGTATTCTTCCGTGCATTCATTCACTCCATCTAAATCAGAAGCTTGAAGCATACGTGTAAAGAATATGTCGCCCACTGTGGTCATCGCTTGATCGGGGAAGTTTCTGGAATCTATAGTGACCTGAAGACCTCGAAGCATTGGATTTTCTAAAACTGTTCTTTGCATTGCATTCTTCGGAAATGTTAACACAACATCTGTAACATTATGAAGAGCGTATGAGAAATCTGAGCTGATACCTTCAGGAGTGATGCAACCTCCATTTAGTGAACGAACGTCAATATGTTGAGCTGGAATCATGAATGGATCTTCCTTACTGAATAAACGTGGTATTGCTTTAACTGATTCTTCAATTAAACCGTATCCTGGTGTAATGCATTTATCCTCTAAAACTTCCATCTTTGTGCATGAAATAATAACGTTATCAACTGTTGCGTCAGCAGATGTAGCGGCTAAGCTTGTAATTAATTTGGCAGGAAGTCCGATTTGTTGGAATTTGCGATCATATTTATAAACATGATTCATAATCTTTTCATAATTTTCATCAGTTATCTTTTCATAAACGTAATTTTGTAAATCAGCAACTCTTAACGGGTCAACCTGACAAAATACTAAAGTATCCCTGAAAACATAATATTTAAGAATGATTTCACCAAATGATTTAGGATAATCATCGAACGCCTGAAATGCTAACAAATCATTTACCGGAATAATCATATCAAAAGTGATATCAACTTCTTCATTTGCTTCTTGAAAACTTCTGAAGGGTCAATATATTTACCACATACTGAGTTATCATATTTTTGAACATTATTATATAACGAATGAACAAACTTTTTAACTTTCCTTTCTGATTTTGGTTTATATGTTGCAAATGCGAAAGATTCACGGGCGCAATCCATCTGAAGATAACCGGCATCACCTCTTTCGGTTTCTACTTCTAATTGTTTAAAGCTTTGATTTGATGATTTGTAACCAACGAATAAACGCATGCATTTAAAAGCGGCATCACATGTGAAAGCTTTATTTGAAACTAGAGTTGCTTTAACTTTGCGTTTAATATATGTGTCACCTAATTGGTTCACATCATGAGCCGGATTTGTAATTCTTAAATGAGTTTGTTTATCATCAAAATATGGAGCATCAGAGTCATAGCATGAACTTTCAAGTTCTCTATAATATCTTCTACCGTCATTCTTTGCGAATATTTCATTTATCTTTTCGAATGAATGAAACACATTTCCATTAATCGGTTTAGTGTTTGGCACCAAATAGTTAGTCGTCATTTATTAATAAATAAAAAATCAAAATTAAAAGATGAAAATGAATTTTTAATTTTAATGAAATAATCAACTATGGCTGCAGGTATATTTAAGAAACTGTGGGATAAAGTAAAAAGAGGAGCGAGTAAAGTTTGGGAAACAATGAAAAAGGAGCAAATTGGATATTTAAGAATAAAGAAGCAATTAGTGACGTTGCTGAATCAATAACACCAAAAGCTGCCCCAATAAGAGAAATATTAAATAAAGGAGAAAAAGTTTATCAAAGACTTCAACCGATACTAAGATAAAAATAATATTTATTTTTCCACTATCTACCTCCTATTTTATTAAGTATTCCTTCAGCAATTCCACCAATTGCGTTACCTGCTTGTGCTCCCATCGCCGGATTACCTGCTTTAGTACCTAATACTCCACCTATGATAGTTCCTGCCGTTTTCGCTACTGGTGCCAAAAAGTTTGCAACGGGTTTAATAATATTTTTATGAACCCAACCCGCAGCTTTCTTAATTCCATCCCATAATTTTTTAAAGAATCCTGCCGCCATTTCTGATTTAATATTAATTAAAAAATATATTTCATCACTTATATTCTAATTTTTATTTAATGATAAATGAAACCGATTTTAAAAATAAATGAAACAGAGGAGGAAGAAATAAATGAAAGTGAAAATGTTCAACAAAAAATAAACGTTGTTAAACCAATTACTGAAATAAAAATTTTTTCATCTGTTGAAGAATTTAATGACTATTATGCTAACAATAAAAAATTATTTGAAGAATTGACAACGTGTAAATTGAATAAAATGTTTAAAGTTGATGGATTCAAAATTTCAAAAATAAAGGGGGTGGTTAGTTTGAAATCTATTCCTCAATCAAGAATCACCTCATTAATGAAAATAGATGATTTAACAAAAAGAATAGAAGAGATTGAAGAAAGAATAAATCAAATAATTGATATCATAAATTCAAATAATCATTAATTTCAATTTCTTTTTCTCGTTTATGAGGTCTTTGATTATGACTTTATTGATTTCATAAATTCAAATAATGTTTAATTAATCGCGGAATATCTGACATCATCTATATATAGCTTCTTTTTTTATTTTATTTCATTATGTTTGGGCTGAGTGTAAATGTCTTACAATTTTGAAAATTTTTTAAATCTTAATTTATTCAAAAACGTGAGAATAAAAACCGTAAGAATCATACATTTTTTACTTCATATGTTAAAAAAAATGATACAAAATCGTTCAATATTGTATGAATTCTTACGTTTACAAAAAAAGTCACACAACCCGTCCACATATACTACTGTTCATTTATATTAAAATCCTTAGTTAGATAACTATCGGTATCATAGAATTGATGGAATTGTGCAGTATCTTGTGTTCCAATTCCATATTCAGTATAATCATAGTTATTAGATAAATCTTTTGATGCTGTCACACGAACAGTTGCAGAATCTTCCGTTATTTCAACCATTTCAAAATCAATTACAAGAGGGGGACTTATTTCATTCTTTACTACTGATATTTGATTGATATTTTGATTATGGACACATTTAATATAAATTTTAAGTGGGGCATCTTCAGTGATTATGGGAGTAGTAAGATAAAATTCGAATGAACTTTCTGAAGAAGTATTAATTAGTTGATAATTGTTGTTATTCGAACAATCTACAAAATTAAACTCGCGTTCAGCATAGCTATCCAATCTTTTTTCTGCGGTACATCTAATGTATATAATATCGCCTTGATATCCTATATTTCCATTATCTTGACAAGAATAATTAATATATTCATTTAAATTCAAATCATATTCAATAATGACATATCTGTCAAATTTGTCAGTAAACTTGAATTGAATTTTAGTCATTTGTTAAATGTTAGCAGTCACATAAAACGCATTATATAAATAACCATAATAATTGATCTCTCTTAATGCAGATTTTGAAATAACATTCTGAAATTCGCTATTACTTGCAGAATCTTTATATTGAGCTTTCATTGATTCGAATTCACAAATATAGTCTAGACGGAATTGAAATTCCATTTTAGAATATTTTTCAACATTGAAGGTGTCATAAGAAGTTTGACGAATTTTAGGTGATGGTACAATCTTTATATCAGATACATCTGAATATTTGATGATAGTGTTTTCATTAGAAGAAATCATTGCAAATGAGAATGACATTTTTTCCTCATTTTGTACAGGAATTGTGACATAAACATTGAATTCGTTTTCATTTCCAATTTCTTCCATGCGCACATCGAGATCATATTGTTCATAATCAGAATCAATATGTGTATCGACTTTTGCTTTATAGTAAACAGGATTTGATTCAATGTTATCAATATTGCATTTGAACATTTGTTCACTATTATCAGGCATCATATCTTGTGTCTTATGGCATGAAATTGAGCTTTCTGTGATTTGTCTTCCTTGTGTGATTGTTACAGGAATTATGAAGAGTGATGATTCTTGTCCAATTGTATCTAATATTTTAACTAATAAATTCTTTTGACCTGGTGCAACATTATTTGGAACAATTAAAACAAACATGTAATCATTTTCAGTGTTGGAAACTTTTACTGGTTTGTAGGTATTGACAATTGTTGGATTTGACATATCAGAAACTCCTGATTCAGCAAATTCAAATTTTAATGATGAATCTTCTATCAAATCTGCCTTTATTATCTTAATAATAAATGTCATTCTAGAGTTTGTTGCAAATTCCTGTGTTGTACCTGATAATGTAATTGATTCAATTTCAGGGGGTTCCAAAATTAAAAAGTCGATTGTTTTATGAGTTATAATGGCATCATTATAAAGTAAGGCAAATGTTGCTTGTGTTGGCAATGTTTCCTCAGTATTGTATGTTATTTTATTTGCTAAATCTATTGAAAAATCATGGTCACTTTCTCTTGAGTCAATTTCAATATATGACGAAATCATAGATTCATATTGGCCAATTTTTCCAACTATTTTCAAGTGAAGATTATCAGCATTGGATATTATAATATTAATGTTTCCTCCTATAGTACCTGATTTTGGCAAGCAGTGATTGACATTGATCTCCATTTTCAAATATGAAAAATGCAAAGAGAAATAATCAGAATCTGATTCCACATTGAAATAGATTCTCAAAATATTCCATGAGTAGTCATCCAAATTTACTTTAATACTGAATGCAAACTTTTTACTTTCACCAGGAATCTCAGTAATATTGCCAATTAATTTATCTCTATCATCCGATACAGATATAAATTCTTTAGGAATTTGATTCTGCAAAGTAATAGTTCCAGTAATGAACTCTTCGGGAAGCAAAAGGTATCTATCATTAGTATCTTTTGGATGATCAATCGTATGACTTTTAATTGCAATTTTTGGAAGAATATCTATCTCGATTTCTGTGTGATTTAAAATTTGAGAACTACTCGTATCAACCAAAATAAAGGTAATACTGTGTTCAATTTCATATAAAGAGTTTGAAATGTAAAATGTATCTCTACCGTAATAGATATTTGTTATATCAATTTGATCTTCATATAAAGATATATCTTCTGAATATCCGCCTATTTTAGACATTATTTTAGCATAAGGAACTGTTGGATAAGCTTCATAACTAATCTCTAATCTCCCAATTGAATCAATGAATGTTTTTTGTTCGTCTTGTTTCTTTACAGAAAACTGGTTGCTATTATTCGATTTCACGATAGATGTGAGTGGAGAATAAGACAATGATGACTTTTTTGTTACTCCCTTTTCATCTATATAAATTAACTGTCCAACTATGTAATAATCTCCTTCTTGAACAGAACTTGGGATGAAAACATTATGTAAATACTCATTTGAGATTTGCAATGAATTTTCTTGAAAAATATCCTCATTTACATTTGTATTTTGAGTAAGTGCAAATCTATAAGATTCTCGTCCTTTTTCATAATAATCATAAGCAAATAGTTTGCCAAAAGAAAATTGATTCCATTGTCCAGAATACCCTGCAAAGGAATATACTGTTATTTGAGGGTTTGAATTAAATTTAACATTGATAAAATCAGAATCATAATTTGGAACTTCTATAATTTGAAATAACGTAAAGGGTTTTATATCCGTAACTGTCACTGTTATAGTGTTTGGACCCGTTACATTGCCGGTATAACCATAATAGTTATCTATATAAAGGCCATTTACGTAGAATTTAATAAGATATGCTTGATCTGTTAAACCGGTACAAGTTAGGGATATTGGCTGATTAAATTCAAGAAGTTTAGTTATCTCATCACATCTTATTGCTTGTTGGGCAAATTTGGCCAAGAAAAGCAATAACATCATCAAAAATACTAATAACTTTTAAAATTGTTTGCAATTCAATTTTGAATAATTTTTAAAATTGTTTGCAGTTCAATTTTGAATTACGACGATAACAACAATAAATTAACGTGTAACAATTTCTAGTCTTAAAAATTACCAAGTAGGAATTGTAAAACTTCTTCAGACGATTTTTTTGCACATTTTTTCCATTATTAAATTGAGAGCCATATTCAATTTTTTTGAATCCCATTTTTAATGAATTTGTAATGCACAAAATAATTTTAAGTGATTAAATTATTTTAAAATCCATCAAGTACTCAATCATATCTCGGAAATTGAGTTTCACTCAATTTCCAACATATGATGGGAATATCTACTCTGAAAATATTTTTAAAATATGAAAGGTATAACAGAAAACAACATTCATATTCTCAAATTAACATATCACAATTTCGCGGCTCGCTTTTATTTACGGTTTTTGAAAATTAAGGAACAAATTAATAACATCCCAATTCCATACTTATTAATACATTTAAAATTTAAATTCATATATCATCACGAGCCGGCATTTGCTAAATTTCTAATTCAACTACTCCTGTAAATATTTCAAAATTGGCAAAATTCAAATTGCTCGGCTCGTAATACCTCAGATGGGAAGCTATCCGTAATCCTAGGATAAATAAAAGGATTGAAAATTTATATGGGACTTTAAGATTTCAAGAATATTCTCTAAAGATCTCAAATTTGAAATTGTCATCTTAAGGATTTACTTACATCCAGATGGCCTTTATACAAGTTTCTAACAGCTTTTGTGAAATATTAAAGATTATCCTTGATAATATGCTTAACTCGATATTTTTTGATTTTGGTATTTTTAATATAAAATTAGAATCAAGAGTTTCATTTTCGAGCAGCAACGACAGAAATGACATTTTTTCATGGAAAAAGTCATTTTTGTAGTAACAGTTCGAAAACTCTGGTTTTGTATTTTGAAATTTCAACTACCAACATAAATAAAGATCTGATGTTCGGAATAATATTTGTTTCGGGAACAAGAGGTGTATTGCTGATTTGAAAGGATGTTCTTGAGTTTTTGTGAAATTATCGAAATAATTTCTCCGGTGATTCTTGAATAACCATATGAATTAGCACCATTTGGGATACTGATTCAGCGCCTTAAGCTCATTTGACATTTAGGTGTCAGAAATGTGAGATTTTATGTAAGGGGGTATACCCAAGTCTACCAGATTTGCCAAATTTTGAGGGGAAAAAACCGAAATTCTCGGAAGCAGATTTTTTATAGGAAAAAACGATCGACTTTTATTTATAATCAACCTTAAACAATACTTGGTATTAATGTGCAAAAAATTACCAATATCAAATAAAATACTTATTGCCCCACTTTTATGACATTTCATATTAAAATTTATTGCATATTCTGAGGAGTCTGATGAGGCACTCTCAGACATTACTGTGGGGGCTGTTATCCTGGCTGCCGTGGATATTGATAATAATATGCATAACCAGGTAGTGCTCCCTGCTGCGGAGGAGGCTGGTAATATCCATAAGGAGCAGGTTGATCAGGCTGTTGTTGACTATTTTGCTGTGGATGGATATAGGACTGTCCAAGTTGTCGCTCTCTCAGTGTTATTCCAAGGGACTTGCAGAGGCAATATCCCTTGGAATGGCACAATTTTCCGCATTCATAACTTGAATGTGGAACTTTGAGCGACAAGAGTGCGAAGGGCGCATCACCGCCGGAGGCCCCAAATTTTTGAGAATTAAATTTTTCTGGTGGTCCCCACTTCCTTCAAAAATGTGGTAAGTGGAGACTTTTTTTCTGAAAGGTCACAATGCATAAATCCTTTTATTATTATTTTTCTGATGATTGAGCAACAATTGAAACCTGGCTACTTGGCCAAATCAATTTTGCATCGATCAGTGAAAAAAGTTACACCCAATAGGGCTTTACAAGCTATGCAGGGCTATTTTAGACTGTTTAGAGAACATTATACAAATCGAGTTCAAGTTAATATAGCAGAAGAATTAACATTGGTAACATCAATTGCAGAAGCATATACAAAGGATGAATGTTATACACTTTTTAATGCAGGAATCGTATTATTCCCTGAAATTATGTTTATAGATTTTCGAAAACTTCAAAAAATAATATGTTTAAAAAAGAGACGACTTATCAAAGCCTTACAAGATTCATCTTTTACAGAAATTGCAGAATTACCAACAAAATTTAAAGAAAGATTATTCGATCTTGGTTTCATAGACTCAATTAGATGGAAAGGATATTCTTTCCAGGAATCATTAGAGTTTTACTACTTAGTTGTTCCACGAAGCGCCTTATTTAATCCTTTACCAGAAGATTTAGGAGATATTCTCTCGAATCTTACTAAAAAGAAATCCTCAATATCAGTTAAATCAATGGAGCCTGCTAAATCTGACTTTGAATCACCAATTCTCTCTCCCAAAGAAATTCCAGAGAAAAATATTGTTGATAATATCTTAGAAGAAATTGAGAAGAGCCATGATCAAGACGTACCAAAGAATGATGATAAACATGAAGAAGAGGAAGAGGAGGAAGAAGATATCGATGATGACGCTATGTTTGGTAGGTTTATGGATGATCAGGTTTTATAACCTCGATATTTTTGCTATAGTTTTTATGTTAGATAGATTTTAATAGAATGTTTTAAAAAATAATTTTGTTTTTTCTCAGATTAGTCATAATAACCAATTGATTTAAACCTTTTCTTTTTTAATGCAATCATAACAATTATAAATTATCCAGCCATTTTAAATTTTTCCACTACTTGAAAAAGTGACAAATTGATGGAAGAAAACAAAATTGATTCACCCGAATTTCGCAAACTAATTCCACTATACAAAGATTATATAAATGTTTGGCGAACCATATATCAGCTTAATACTGTAGAACAAAATGAAATTCTTCAGATTTATAATTCAATTAAATTGCATTTAATTGAAGCACAAAAAATTTCAGTAGAAAATATAATAATTGCCATATCAAATGCGGCACTTTACAATAATCGTTATTTTAGATCTTATTGGGAAATTTTCAAAAAATTATATGAACAATATCATCCAAAATCAATTCCTGGCATATCTCCAATTTTAAATTACTATGCTTATAAAGAATATGAAATAGTTCTAGATCCGAAAAGTAAGAAATTTATATCTGATTTCGAATCAAAAAATTATTCATTAAATGTCCACGAAAAAAACACTATTTACAGAGCAATCATGGACGATAACAAAGAGCTATTGATTGAATTAACAGAAAGAGACGATTTCGATAAAAATCAAAAGTTTTATAATGATTTTTACCCGTATTTAAATGGAGAATATAGTTTACTTGAATTATGTTGTTATTTTGGTGCAATGGATTGTTTTAAACTTTTAATAGCAAAATTTCACCCAGAAATCACCGAAAAATGTCTTCAACTTTCATTTTTGGGCAAAAATATGGAAATTAGAAACGAATGCTTGAAACATAAAAAACCAGACGAGAAATGTATGGAATTTGCAATTTTGTCTCATAAATTTAAATTGGTCGATTATTTGAAGCAAGAACATAATTTAGAAATTGTTCCAGAAGCATGCGTAAAGTATTGCAATCTTGAAGCATTTTTGTTTTATTTAGATTCAACAGATGATGTTGATAATTCCCCATTATATACACAAGTTGATTTACATACAAGAAAAACAGATTACCTCGTAATTCCTCATAAATATTCATTGGCATGGAGATTTTCACCTTTGAAGACATCTCGAAAAATGAATTTATCAAACAATGATAAATCTGAAAAGATTAATGTTAGTTTATCAACAACAAACGAAAAATTTATTGTCTCTCCTAATGAATTATCTATTAAACCGAATTCATCAGAAAAGATCAATATATCTTACAACAATCTACGCAAAGATGAATCTGATAGTTATTTGGTATTAACATACTCTGTTAATGGTCATAACTTTACAAAAAGAAGAAAACTTTTTATTGTCACAACTGACAGAACTTTGGACGACAATCCTAAGGATATAGACTCATTTCAATTTCTTCAGGAAGTATACTCGAAGGTTTTTTCGAATTCTTCATCCTCACTATTTCTTACAGACACAAATTGCTTATTAAGAATATTTACAGACAATCATGACGTTGATTCAAATGGTATTGCAAAGTTATTTTCATTTTCAACAAAAGAAGTAAAAGCTGATGTGTTTAAAGCTTACAAAGGAGAGGCTACAGGAAAGATTTCTCTGACTCAGTTAGATCATTCTAATCAGTTGTTGATTAAAAAGAATATACTTGATAATACTGATAAATATAGATTTGGAAACAGAGAAATTAGAATTTACAACAAAAATTTTGGATTTTTCATAAATACAGTTGTTACTCATGGAATAGAGCAACTAGTTGATCCGGATCGCCCTACAGCCTACATAGAAACATCATTACAACCATTTGCATCATTGGATGATATCATTTCCAGATATGAAAAGAATACTGAATGTCCATTATTTTTGTCAGATTTCTTCAAAATTTTCACTCAAGTATATGTTGCAATTGCTAATCTTCATGATGACAAAGTTATACACAGGGATATCAAACCAAGAAATATCCTTATTACTAGTGATTTGAATGCTGTTTTGTGTGATTTCAGCTTTGGTAGACAAGCTGATGATACATCAATCGAACATTGCATTCCAGGAACAATTCCTTACCAAGCTTATGAGAATTTCCAAAAGAGGTTCAAAGACATGTCTGATGATGTTAAGGAAAAATGTGATTGGCATGCATTTGTTACTTCAATTGTCAAGACTTTGTTAACAAGCGATCCTTATTCACATGTAAGTCTTCCACGTGATCAATTACAAAATCATGTCTGTAATTGTAACCCACCTTACTTGCTTGACAAGATGAGATTCTCGAGAACAGTTTACGAAGAGATATACAAAGGATGGAATAGAACTGACTTTGATCCTCTTCATTTGATCTATTTAATGGCAAATGAAGTAACATATCAGTTTGAACTAATTAAAAACGGCAATGAAGATGAACTGAAAAAATATCTCGATGAAGAATGCAATTCGAGGTGCGACATTAAGACATCGAAAGATTTTAATTCTCAGTTCATATTTTTCAACAAGATTGATTTCATTAAAAATATGCCTTTGGGAAAAAGAGAGATTGTTGAAAAAATTGTTCAAAAGAACATTTTGTTGGAATTCTATTTGAGAGAATTTTATTATTACGAACAAAACAAAAATATCAATCTTGTAGGTGTAGTTTCTGATGTCATGAATAGACAGTTCTTTGATACATGCTATCGAAAAGATTTATTCATGGCAATAGGAGATTCTTTTTATGACATAAAGAAGGCGAAAAAAAAGGTAGATATTGTTTGTAATGCACTAGGAAATAAAAATGCTGCCAGAGTTTATAAATCATCTGCTTTGTATAAACTCGATTCTATTACCACGAAAAATCATTTTGTTCAACAAAAGTATCAGTTAATTGACTCTTTCACGAACTTCTCTGAAAGAAACAAAAATCCAGAAAATATTTACATCAATGAATTAACTTGTGCTGCTTGTTCTATTCATAAGTTACCATTGGAATGCAAGGAACAAAAATACTTCAGTGATATATATCTTTATATAAAGAAAGGTAATATATATCAGGGAGCCAGATTCCATGTAAGAAAGAACTCCGTATCGGTTCAATATTACTCACAAACATCAATTCTTAATACAATATTACAAAACAGACAAAAAGTCGACTTTTTATCCGAAATTGTTTTTGAAAATGGTAGTTTGATATTTAAGGAATATCCTAATAACATAATCTCTTTGGAAAAGGCAGAAGAATATTGTCACAAGGTACGAATCAGAGAATTAATGCCTTACACAATTACAGCTTGTACTGAAAACAAAACGTCTTATTTGTTTAGAGAAAGAGATATTATTCCTTCTGTCGCATTTTTTGAATCTGATGCTAAATTCGTTACCATTAAATGCAATGGAAAAGATGTATGCAAATTGGATTGTGACGAATCTCTTATAAAGTTCGAAATGAACTGGGATGGAACATTGTCTGCTTGTTTGCCTGATAGCCACAAAAAAATATATTAAATTATAAAGTTCTAATTTTCAATATAAATTACCTTTTTTATGAAGATTAATTATTTACATTAGTCATTTTGGGCACATTATAATAAAAAATTTCTGATAAACTTGAAATCATGTTCTTCGTGCGTAAACCAATTGAGATATAGACGCTAAGAATATGATTTCAAGATGAGGTACACCTAAAATTTTCTATAAATTTGTGGATTCTAAAATTTGGATTTTTACTAAATTCGATTTTGAGTCGATGTTTCTTTGTTGATTAATTTTTTTTTCCAAAGATATAGTTAGCATTAATTTAAAATATCATTAATTTAAAATATATTCTCTAGATGTACGAGATAATATATACTGCTCCCTGATCCACAAAATGTCAGGGATGTAAGTTTACCCGAATAGGGCAATATTCCTTATGAAGTCTCTCATTGAATGAGAGACTTCGGAAGAACTTTGCTCTAAGGTAATGTAATTGTGGTATCTGGATATTTGCAGGTCAGGGAATGTAAATTTACTCGAATAGAGCAAAGTTCTTCCGAGGTCTCTCATTTGATGAGAGACCTCGGAAGAACTTTGTCCTAAGGTAATGTGGTTATGATGCCTGGATCGTAAAGAACGAGAGATTTTGTCTTGAATTCGTTTATGCCGAAGTTTTCGGGATTTCTGTCAAATGAGGAAGTAAATCCAGAAAACTTCGGCATAATTCAATGCTGTTGTGGTTTTCTGGCTCTTTGCCTGGCAGAGAATCTGTATCAATGTATATAATCATAATTTATGAATCTTAAGTTATAAGGTTAATTTACAATTTAATAGTCTGTAAATAAGGTTAATTCGTTATTTTTAAAGAATGCACATCATTTTGATTATATAAAATTGATTGTAATTGATTATTAAATTCTCCAATTCGAGAAACATTTTAATTGAATTTTGTGGAATATTAATATTGCCTGTTCAGTAGATATCGACCATATTAAATATGAAAAATTCATAATAAAACTCTCACAAAAAATTGAATAAAAATATCGGAAAGTTGAAATAAATGAGTCAAAAAATTTGACTTCAATGGTGATAAGTTACACATTTTGTTTTTTTAACAGCATTATGACATTGGGTTTGTTTGAAAAGGTCGAACATATCCTAGGTTATCAAGAAAGAGAGAAATATTTTCATTTCTCAGCAACATCATATGATATCTGGAATAAATTCTATAATACTGCTACTGTTGATACCTTTGTAAACAAAAGTAGAGAGGTTATTGAAAATAATAATGTCTTTGTCGATTATGTCTGTTTCCAAAATTTTGATTCAGGAGTTATTCGAATCTCTTCAATTAATGATTCAAAAGTTCTTATATCAACTTCCTCTTTTTATAAATGCTCTTCAGCAAATAATGGAGGTTGTATAAGTTGTTCAAATTCAGGATCTTGTGTTCAATACAAAGTTTCGGATTATAAATCAAAAATTCAAAGTGATTATGGATCTCATTCATATATTACAATGACAGATAGATATCTCAGCAAGAATTTTGTAATTGAATCATCATTCGATCAAAATAAGGGACGGATTTCGGTTTTATATAACAAATATGTATTTATTCTATTTTCATCAATAAATATTTCAAATTCAAATCTAAACTATAATGCAGCATTTATCAGTGTAGAACCATATAAGCTTTCAGCAAATTTCAGTAATTTCATCAAAATTTCATCAATTGCACAATGCGTTTTTTGGCATGGGTATGGTACACAAAGTTTCAGCTCAAGTAATGTTATTGATAATAAAGTTACCGAAAATGGCAGAATTTTCGCTAATAACCAAGCATCACTTACAGTAAATCAATGTTTCTTCAAAGGAAGCAGTGCTGCTACATTATTTTTAATTGCTTATAGAATAACATCAGGTACTACAAATGAATGTCATTTTGGATCAGACAATACATTCCAATTGAATGGAAATATTCAGAAATCACAGGAAATGACAGAAATCATACTATCAAATTTATTTCCTACTTTTTTATGCATAATTCCAACAAAATTAATTACAACTCCCCCTGCAAAATGTTGCACCGTCGTCCCTAATTTGCACAGGCGGCATTAGACTTCAATTGATCCTTTCTGCAGACTTCTGCTCTGTTTAACACTCTTATGTGTTTCAGGGTTTCTTTGCATAGATATATATTTGCGCGAAAATGAATTCAAGTTTTTAATGCATCTAAAATCTAAAAACCTTTTTTTGGTCTCAAATAAGATTTTTTTTATAAAACAAAAAAATGATCATTTGATAAAGATCTTGCAGAACACCTGGATCACTTTAAAGAAATAACAGAGACGCAAAGATCATTTGATAAAGATCTTGTAATCAACACACTTGAAGAAATGAAGATATTGCTGACAAAAAGTCACTGCTTATCCAATGAAGCCACAAAGCTTGCAAAATATGATCGCTTGATATTCCGCGAAATACTCGAATTGGGCGCTACATTAGCCTTAAGAGCGAAAAATGATGTAGAAGTGAGAAATGTTTACCAACAATTACGTTTCTTGTATTTTGAGAACGAAGATCTACCAATTTCTCAAAGGATGCTTTCAATTATTACAATCAATCTTCTTTCATGCTACTGCCAAGGTCTAATTGTTGATTTTCAAACTGATCTAGCGCAAGTAATGAATAAATACGACAAAAACATGTACATTCAATTTATACTTGATGTAGAACAGGCAATAACAGATAGCAAGTTGAGTTGAGTTTAATAACAGAGTTCTGCTCCTTTCATGGAAAGATTAGTTGATCATGTAAGAGTTCAACTTACCAAGAACATTTGTTCTCAATGCAGGATTGATCTTAAGGGATTTGTTTCGATTTTGCACATGAAAGACTCAGAAGAATGCGAAAAATTCTTAACCCAGCACGGTTGGACCAATTTTCAGGAGTATGTAGTTGTTCCTTTAGAAAATCACTCTACTCCAATTTCTCCTTCTGTAAGGAAATTGGATGTCGTTATTAATTCAGCGATGCGCTTTAATTCATTGCTTTAGTCACTACGCATCTTATTATTTGTATAAATATTTAGATATAATCATTAGATTTTCAATGTTTCAAATTATTTCAAAAAATATTCATGAATTTTTAGATTTCGTTGGAAAAATTGAGACATTAGGAGTATCCAAAACAAATAGTTATCATTTTCATTAAATTTTGCTGAAATGTAAGACCTATTTCTTTATATTTAAACACATTATCACAAACTCGACCACTAATCCTATCTCTTCTATGAGGTTATTTCAATTTACAGGAGAGTGCAGGTTTTGGAGACTTAAACTCTGACATTATTATTATGTTAAACAAAGAATCTGAGTATTCACATTTTTTTACTACTGAATAATGAAAGTCCAGAAAGAATTTTCAATTCAATGAGATACAATTGTATACACTCAATTTTTTACTTTTCCAACTCAAAATGGAGAAGATTTTTAAAATTCTAGAACTATTTGAAATCCAATAGAGACATACAATAATATGGAAGCATAGAATATCCAAGAAGCTTTATAGTGGTAATACTGCATGTATCACTCTCTATCTGGAGTGGATTTTGGTAAGAAATTGTGCCATTTTGCAGAAGCCTAGTTGGAATTGATATTCTTCCTTTATTTAGGTACCAAAACATGCTTGTAAAATCTCTTTTTTAGACGACAACGATAATTTTGTCACTTTTCCAGACGACAATAAAACATCCTCAAAAAAAAGTCAAATTTTATAAAAAAGCATAAAAAACAAGAATTTTTAATTATTAGACAAAACCTTAGTTACATACACAGGATAACCAACAGGTGGATTTATACTCTGATTTGTAATATTCCTCAATCTATTTAAGTCCAAAGTGATTGAAAGTCTCTCTTCACTTGCAGAAGCACCGAAAATCAGTTCTCTTATTAATCCAGACCAAAATCCTCTGACAACTCCGGTGTTCATCTGGAAAACAAACCAATCTTGAACAGATTTTCCGTATCTGATCAATGTTCTCCCTTCATTCGTCGTTCTGAGGAAAATAATTGGTGTTCCTCGCTTCGTTATCTCTTGTAGTTTCTTATTCGATGAAACAGGAACTGCTTCTGTGTCAAGTGAACTGTCAATGAAGTCAAAAATGTCATCAAGGATTTGCTGCTTTTCTTCTTCGGTTTCTGCGGTATTTGGATCGAGAATGTCTGGAGCAATACCAACAGAATCCATGAGAAGAAGTAAAATGTAGTTTCGAGTGGCTTTTCCGATGTTTTTCTTGTCATCATTGAAATTATCATCGAAAATTGTCTCGTTTATGTTTGCAACGGAATATTTGAGATCTTCATATACATTGTGTACTATTGTTTTGTCAATTTGAGTATTATATTTCATGGAAAATTGATTTATCATTTCTATTTCTTCTTCTGTGAATTGTGACTCTGTTTGTTTGGGTATTTGCACTAATGGGATGGAGTTATCGCTAGTTTCTTCAATTTGCTCGGAATTGTTTTGAGATTTTTCTAAATTTTCTTGGATTACAGCGAGAATTGAAGAAAAGAACTGATATCTCAGCTTTTTCTCATCACTGCATCCTGCATTTACATTCTCAAGCGAAATTGATGACAAAGAGAAGTTATTGAGGGAAAATTTCTTTGATTTCAGTTCATAAGCGCTAAATCTATACATATATGACTGCAGGAAGTTTCCAAATGGCTGATGGTCAGCAACTAATCTGTTCAAATGTGCTATTTCATTATGATGGCAGCTTGTTGTTTGTTTAAACTCCATACAACGCAAATCAAACCTAATATCATGGATAGACAGTGATATCACATGCACTATGCCAAGTAAATCATTAGAAGTGAACAAATAGAAGCTGTCTGGAAGGACAAATCCGAGCTGACCATTTTTCAACCTATCGTTCAAAACATTTTCCAACTCACTACCGAGAGAAATATAAGCAGGGAGTTCTATTCTCTGGTTAGTCTCATTGGTATGGAACTCCTCGTCATTTGACATCGAAATCGATTCAAGAAAACAATAAGGTCGTGGAGCTGAAAAAGTAAATAACTTACTGGCGCCAAATATCAAAGATTGGGCTTCACCCGTAAACATAGAATACACTAACGAGATCGTTGTGAAGAAACTCGTTGGATTAATATAATATGTGCAAAATAAATTGAAAAGTCCATATAAAAGACTTTCAAGTAAACCCTCTTGTGGGTTTATCCAGATCCATTGGCTGTTAATTGTCATAGCAGAAACTACCCTTATCACTGATAAAATCTTCAATGCAATAAATGCAGCGAGAATCGACCCAACAGAGGTGTTCTTCGCCGAAAATTTGTAGTATACAGTGAAGCAGGCAATGACAATAGCGAAACTACCCAGTTGCGGTGAAGTCATCGCAATTCTATAGAGTAAAAGTGCCAAAAGAGGGGCGTATATAGTATTTTCGTCTTTTATAGAGTATGAAATAAACATTCCTACTAAGAATGATCGAAGAACTGACTCAATTTTCCAGAAAATGTCAGGAAAAACGATACTTTCGCAGTGGAAGAAAATATATTGATTAAAAGATTGTAAATATGGTAATATCATGCAAGTTACGATTAATATTCCCGGTATGAAAAATCTATAAGCGTTTGTAACGAGAAGAATAGGGAATATTGAGCCAATAGCTGCAAATACTACGAATAGGCCAGATAATATAAGTTTTTTGATGCTAAATTTGGAGAATAACATAGAATCCAAATTTGCAAAAATTGACATAATTGATACAAGAATTGTAGGAAGGAATTTGACATGTAACTTCGTAGAGATTACATATCCGATGGCAATAATGGCTGTATTGATAAGTAATTCGAGTAATGATCTCCATGTCGAAGTAGAACCGAGAATACCAAATAAATATAAGTTAACTGTCTCAAATATGTAATGTATTGTAAGTATTGTGTGTCCAATTGCTCCTACAACAATTAGTATTGGAATTAAAATTATTAAAATTCGCATTAAAGGTAAATCGTATTTGAAATACACCAAAATGCAATTAATACCAGAAAAAATTGATATAAAAAGACATCTGGTGTACTTATATGTTGAATCTGTCATGAGCATACCATATGGCTCAACAGTAGGCTGTTGGATGAGTGAAAATAGCGAAAAGCCAAGTATTACACCCATACCAATACAGTAGTAGTCGGTTTTAAACGTTCCTATCGCAAATATCGTAAGAGCTGCAACAAAATAACAAATAAAGATTTCGAAAATGTTGGTGGGGCGATCCATTATGCGTGAAAATTCTTCTCTTCCGCGTTTGAGATTGAATTCTTTGCCGCAAAAGTGAATTGTATGTCGAATATTCGGATTTTTACGTCTTTGTGCTAATTTTGTAGTACTGTTGATGGTTCCATTTGATGCTAATGCTATTAATGCGTACACTTCGTCTGGATTGAAGCCGGATGTGATCAAAATGAAAGCAGCTTCATCTAAATTGTGTAAATTGTTCCAAATGACTTGTCGCTTTTCCCATAGTTGAAGAGAAATGCCTTTCGGTAGTTGAAATCCTTCTGTTTCAACTTCTTGTACATCATCACCTTCTATATTATAAGTTGTAGCGTTATCATATAGTTTATTAATTATGTATGAAAATAGTTTCAGTAGAAGGATGATTAATGCGAATGTTGTACTAAAAATGAGTTTTGGTTTCCAATTATCGAAATAAAATACGAAATTTGAGAAAAAAAGTACGACAAGAATACATGTCTTCCATTTATTCCCAAAAGCATCTGTTTTAGCGAAGTGGAAACCACCTGTGATAGTATTAAGTTGGTTTCTCCTCGCTAAACTCATTTTTTAGTGAAAATTTTCAAGATAAAATTTACATCCAAATTGGAATAATTATACTAGAGGCTGTTTGATAATTCAACTTTTCAAGACGAAAAACTTTCATAGCCAGAATCGACATTCTTCACAAAAATCGTTCCGATTACGACGATAGCGGTGTAGATTCATAAAAGTTGCTGGATAGTCGTATTCTTTTATCCTTGGTATTTCAATATATTGATGATATGCATTATTTTGTTATCCTCTATAAGAGCTTGACTTTATACAAGTCCACTCTTTATATTAAATGAATTGGTTGGACAATGTCTTCGATATTTTTTTAAGAGAACTGAATTCATATATCTTAGAAAATTTGTTTGGGATATAAGTGTGAATTCAAGCATGAAATCATTCCCATTAAGATATATTTTGTAAAAAATTATGGAAAATAAAGTATATCATATATAAAATAACAACATATTTACAAACAAACAAATAATATATTATGATTACATTATTGGAAGAACTTTGCAATGAATTGGTAAATTTTGTTCGGGGGTTCTTCGCCATAGTTATCAGAAACAGCATCCTTATATTCACGTAGCTTGGTAGTTGCATAAACAGGAAATTCTGGTATTTTACGAAGCTCTTCTTTGAGATATGATTTCGATCTTGCCATTTCTATTGTTTTTAATAGAAGTTCATTGAATGAAGCTGCTAAAATTCGATTCTTCTGAACAGAAGAGATCCTAATGAAAACAGGAACATAGTTATTAACTAAATATATTGAAAATTTTTTGAAATTAAGCATTATCTCATAAAACTTGCGAAAATGGTAATGCATGTTCGTGCAGCTCCGGAATTTCAATACTCCTTTCATTATTTTCTCTAAAAATAATTCAGGATTTTCAATCAAACTCAAAACTAATTGAGGAAACGTCATTAAGTTCTGGTTGAAAAAGCTGAACGCATAAGCAAAGAAAGAATGAAATCTGTCTGATAAATAAATTGATTGAATTATTTCAATTGATTTTTCAATAATTGGAATGGCATTTTGTATCATATTAGGCTTATAAGTTGAACAGATTGCGTACCACTTATAGTTCTTAATGTAATTCGGTAAAATATCTGGTTGTCGAAAAATTACGTCTAAAAACTTCTCATGACGGTAAATTTGGCCTAAAGTAGCACTCCTTGCCATTTTAGTTATTAATTGGTAAAAAGCGTATCTTTTGGAATCAACCGGTCCGAATAAAAAGGGATGATTTGAATCTGATGGAGAATTTACTAATTCTCCTAGTTCTTGGTATATTTTCTTATGTAAGTTTTCTTTGTGAAGGTATATCAGAGAATCTGTGTTTGTTTTTTCTGCAGAAATTAAAGAATCAAGGAGATTCAGAACTACTGGCTTTTCTGCGTTCTGAACCAGTGCGTCAATGATTTTGTAGTTTGTTGGAAGAAATCTAACGGATTTAAAGAAAAATTGAGCAATTATCCTTAAAAGTCTAATAAGAATTGATTCTGATACTGTATTATTGATTATCATACTATAAATATTGTCATTAAATCTTTCATCTTTGCAGAAAACGCGTAATATCTTTGAATCTGCAGCTATAAGCGTTTTAAAAATGACTGTTGACGTTTCAGAAGGAGGATTTTCACATATGCATGTTAATATATCAAGGGTGCGCGCTTTCAAGCTGTTTGTTAGAAAAAAACATAAACTAATTAATCAAATTTTGATCAGCTAACTTTAAAGCTGCCTGAAAGTATTGTGACATAAAAATATTTTCAAGTGGCGTCTGAGTGTTCTTTAATTCTTCTACGAATTCGGCACTCAGTGCGGTGGTCATCAATGAAAAATCTCGTCACTTATGAAAATAGACTTTCATATATGATGAACTATCCTCTTTTACAATATATAAGGTATGACAATCTTGCAAACAGAAAAATATGCAACTTTCCAAGATTTTCATATTCAAAACTTATCCAATCATCATCAAAGACGAAATTTATGTGCAGATATAGACTTTAGATCATAAAATTACCAAATTTCGAATAATTGTTTTGAGGCGGGAAAGAGGAAGTAAATTTGAATAGTGATCACAATTTTTGGCGCGCAAATTTTAGAAATTAAAAATGGGAAAACTGAAGCTAGCTCGCATTGAGCTTGAGAACTTCAAGTCTTTCCGAGGACCTCATACAATCGGCCCCTTCCTTCCTTTTTCAGGTATTGTTGGTCCAAACGGTGCTGGCAAAAGTAACGTATTAGATTCTTTGGCTTTTTCACTATTTTTGGATCCAAATCCACGTAGTACCAACTATATTTACAAAGATCCGACAGATACAAGCGCCAAATTCTGCTTTGTCCGTACAGTATTTACAGAAGGCAAAAAAGAGATCAGCTTTGAGCGCAGACTTGATGAGAAGGAGACATATTTTGTAAATGGTGAGGAAAAGGACCCAGAAGAGTACGTTAAAATCATTCGCGACTACAAGATTACCCCACTTTGTTTCATAAAGCAACAAGAGATCGATGCCATCGCTCGTAAGACACCACAAGAACTTACAGCTCTCTTCGAACAGTACAGTGGAAGCTGCGACTGCATTGAAGATTACGAAGAAAACAGAATTGGTTTCGAATCAGCCCAAGAAGCTGTAGCTCTTCTTGAAAAGCGTCGTCGTACAGCTGCTGCTGAAAAGCATCACATCTCAGAGCGTCAGCGTGAAGCAGACAAATACAACACTTTGGCCAGTGATGAAAAGAAGATTCAGCTTGAAATGTCTCTTTTCCAGCTCTACCATCTCAACAAGAAGATTGAGCACGGAAAGGCTGAATGCGAAGAACTCGAAGAGAACAGAAACAATTTATTACCAAAGATCGAAGAAAACCAAACATCTCGTAAAGATCTTCAAGTACAAAGCAACGAGTTGGTTGATAAGCTCGCTACAGTCGACAACAGTCTCCAGAACTCAGAACAAGACTTGAGAAACATCAGAGCTGAATTAACACGTGAAGAAGAGAGAAAGGCTCACTATGAACGCTCAATTGAAGACACAAACATGAAGATTGAATCGAACCAGAATGCCAGCAACCTTTGGAAGAAGAGACTCGAAGATTATGAGAAAGAATCTCAAGATATCGAAAAGGAAATTGCTGAACTCCCAGATCCAGGTGATCTCCGTGAAGATATCAAGAAGTACAACTCCATCCGCGCTCAAGCTAACAAGCAATACTCAGATCTTGCAAATTCTTTATCTGATGCCACAAAAGAACGCGACCTAATTCAGAATGAAGTCGACCAGATGCAGAAAGATAGAGAAACACAAGAGGAATCACTCACAAGAACAAGAGATACCCTTTCTAAGATCGAAGAAGACACAAAGAAGAACAACTCACTCCGCCAGACAGTTGTTACACGTAAAAACGAGTTAGACAGCCAACTCAAGATGATGAGAGTTTCAGATACAAACGACAAAGATAATCAGAAGAAATTAACTGAAAAACTCTCAGAAATCGAGAAGAAATACGATGATTTACGTCGTGCTCAAGGCACTGCCAAGCATAAAGAGCGTTTCCTCAAGGCAATTACAGCTTTGCAACGTTTAATTCCTGGAGTTTACGGAACTCTCGGCCAATTATGCAAACCAGCGAAGTCTACATACGAAAAAGCCTTCTTAAATGGTCTTGCTGATTGGATTGACGCATTAGTTGTCAAAGACAGACAAGTTGGTCAGAGATGCTTGGAGTATTTCAAGGAACAAGGTGCAGGAAAACTTCTTGTCATTCCTTTGAAAGGTTTACCAACACCACAAAGGAAGAATTTAACAGGAATCACTTATTTGGCCAAAATCATCACTGTTTCTAACGCTGAATACCAGCCAGCAGTTGATTACGCTTGTGGAAACATTGTTCTTGCAAAAGACTTCGACCAAGCTCAGGATTACGCTTTCAATCGTGGTTTGAACTGTGTAACAGCTGAAGGAACAACCTTTGATAAGAATGGTATCATTACAACAGGAAGTTCAAGAGAAAACACAACATTTGCAATTTCAAGTATTCAAGATCTTGAGAAACAGAAGACAAAGATCGAAAGAGAACTCCAAGAAACATCAGAAAGAATCGAAATCAGAAGAAACGAGTTCAACAGACTTGAAGAAGAATTAGGAACAGTAATGTTACAAATCGAAGGCTTCAACAGAAAACTCAGTGAATTGAGTGAAAACAAGAAACTTTATGATTCAAATCTTAGAACAATCCAAAGAGGAATCAAAGAATTGAACCAATCAACAGAAGAAAAGAAGAAATCTCTTGAAACAGCACAAGCCAAATACGAAGAACTCGCAAAGAAACAAGCTGCTTTAGACAAGAAATTGTTCGCCGACATTGTTCTGAAGACTGGACAATCAATTCAGGAAATTGAGTCAACATATCACAGAAGAACTATGTTAGAAAACAGATTGGAATATATCAAATCAGTAATTCCTAATGAGCAAAACGATGATCCACAAAAGGTCATTGACGAACTCAACCAGAGATTGCAAGAATACAAGGAATCAAATGAACAATCACAGAAGAACATCGATGAATTAAAACAGCGCGAAGAAGAATCAAAGAAGAAAGTCAACAAATACAAAGATGAGTTGACACAATTACACGAAGAAGATGAAAGAATGAGAGAAGAACTCAAAGAACTCAACAGAACAATCAGATCTCAACAAGAAGATCTTGAAGGAATCAATAACTCATTCAATGAATACGATCACGATGTCAGAACTGCAACACAGCAATTATCAATGGTTTTCCAGAGATGCTTGCTCGATAACGTCGAATTACCACATAACGGTGATTACAGGAAAGAAATCACAAGCACATTGTCAACAGATTCACAAGCAGTTGAAGATCTTGAACAGGTAAAGACCATTGATTTCAAGAGTTTGTCAAGTGCAAGTAAATCTGTCAAATGGGAGAAATTCAATGAAACTGTTGATCGCTATGAAAAAGACCTGGCAAAAGTCAGAGCAGAGATTTCTCAGATCCATCCTGACTTGAGAAGTGAAGATAAGGCTAAAGGTGTTGAAGAGGAACTCGAGAAGATGAAGAACGAGTCAGATCAAATGGCCAAAGAAGCTAAAGACAAGAAGAAGAAATTCAATGAAATGAGAGAAGAAAGAAGAACTAAATTCATGGAATTATATGATGCTTTGGATGAAACAATTAATCCTATTTACCAGATGTTCACGAGAAGAGGATCTCACAATGAACACTCAGGTGTTGCATATTTAGCCATGGAAGATACCGATGAGCCATATTTGGGAGGCATCAAATATACAGCAATGCCACCACACAAGAGATTTAGAGATCTCGAACAATTGAGTGGTGGTGAGAAGGCTGTTGCTTCTCTCGCTTTAGTTGTCGCTTTACAGAAATTCTTAGATGCTCCTTTCATAATTCTCGATGAACCTGATGCATCACTCGATAAGATTAACTTGAAGGCGGCTGCTATGGCATTAAGAGAACTGTCCGAGGAAGAGGATGGTTCCCAAATTATCTGTGTCTCCCTTCGCGATAGATTCTTTGAATTCGCTGACTCGCTTGCAGGCGTATTCAAAGAAATACAGACAACGTCTTCTGGTGTTCTCACAATCAACTTGACACAATTCAGAGAACAATCTTTGAAGATGGACGAAATATAAAATTAAAAATAAATAATATTTTATTTTTATATAAAAAACATTTCTTTTTCAATGTTCTAATGTATCGAAACAAAACAAAAAATTGTTGATTTTTCTCCAACGGTAAATTTATATGATTTTTATCATATTTTATACAATAAATGTTTAAACATTATACTTTGAGATAAGTTCTTTATGTATTTTAAGATAATTTTTGATAATTTGGATAAAAGAGCCTTATATTTTCATAAATCTAGTAACACTATATAAAGTATGAAAGGGTAAGTTATATTTCAACTTATATCTAGATAAAAATAATGAATGATTATAAGCGATTTGTTGAACAAGGAAATACGTTTTGCTATCAACGAGAATATAGCAAAGCTATAGCTGCATATACATCTGCAATTCAATTAAATCCACATCCTTCTGCTCTTGCTATTATCTATGAAAATAGAGCATATTGTTACATTAAACTTGAAATGCTTCATAAAGCAAAAGCAGATATGCTTGCTGCTCAAGATATGAATGCGGCTAATTTTATTACACCTACTACTCAAGTTTCAGAAATTTATGAAGATTCATTTTTCCACAAGACATATGTACCACCAAAAATACAAAATGCTTTCATGCATCTACAACACTTAGCATCTCTTCATTATTTAACTACAAATTCAGAAAAAATTGACGAAAGTGATGAAAATAAGAAAAATATCTTAACAATCCGAGGTGATGCATTTGCAGAAAGTCAGCAGTACAAGGAAGCCGTTTTAGATTATACAAATGCGCGTAAATATAACGATGATCCAAATTTTTTAGCTTCATTAGCTTATTTTGCAGTTCTTTCAAATCAAACAGAATTAGCGCAAGAAACAATTAAACAGTGCAAGGAAAAGAATGTTCAATGTCATCTTGCTGAAGGAGTTTTAGATTTAATAAATTTCAAATATAAATCGGCATACGAACACTTTGATCAGCTTGATGGAGTTAATGACGCGTATAAATACAAAACTTACATACATTATGCATTCGGAAACGTAAGCAAAGCGTATTCTTGTTCAAGAAACTGTTTTTCTCAAGACGGAATCTTTGTTTACACACAACATTGTTTAAGAATTATTACATCTAACGATTTACCGTCCTATTTTAATGGAAAAAACGGAAGTTATACATTGGCCAATTTTTTGATTGCCGGAATTTACAAATCCTTAGCATCCCCGATCGAGGAAGTCCCCGTAGATTTATATATACCCCATGATGTCCTTATGAATCCCAATACCTTCGCAGATCTTTCACTTCCTGAAGCGAAATTCCCAGATAACTTCGTAGATAGTGCCACAGAACAGTCAGAAGTAGATTTATTGATAAGAATAGCAGCAAAGATTCATATCTCAGCCGCTCCAGGTAAAAGAGAACGAGTTTGTTGTGGATTAGCTCTAATTCAAGTTGTTCAAATGTTATTATCCCAAAAAGTAACATTAGCAACATGTGTTGCACAGATATGTCATTGGCTGAGGCTCAGTGATCCAACATCTTTCCTTGATTACAGGAAAAACGAACCATTAAAGATATTTTTACACAATGGTTCATTTGACACTGTTTTAGATTGTTATTCCAGTTCTGTGTTCAATTTCCTAAAGAACAGGCTTCAGAAGCCATTTGGAAGCACTCTTCCTCTACGTCAAGGCCAGAAAGACCTCGGAACAGCCATGGAAAGCGCAGAGTGTCCTGATGATTTAAGTGATATTTTCAAAAACCAAATTGATATTTCTGTTTCTGAGACTGTTTCGATCTTTTATTCGAGGGATATATATGGATATAACTTCGGACTAAGTGTGCAACCTCCTTCTCCTTCAATGATGATGAATCTTGATGTGATTTGGTGTGGTTTATTATCAATGATTTCGTCAAGAAATGTTTCGAAAGAATCAACAGCAAAATTCGTTGAAAAAGCAACAGAATTTCTGTTTTCTTGGATGTTTTCAAGCCCTCTGATGACAATGAATGATGTTGTTGGTGCTATCCTGTTTAGAGCTTTGATGTGGGCATTCTTTGGTGCAGATGTTATCAAAGAAACTCCAGAACCAATTGTGATGCACGTTGACGCTGTTTTGACAAATTTCGCACCTTTGTATCAGATGTACATGTTGCCTCATATAAAGATTTCTAGCGAGGGACAGACAGTTGATAGGCTTCCTTCTGTGCTGCAGGCGTTTCCAAGCTACGTTCATAGAATTAGATCTCTTTTAAACATAGGAAGTGAAGAGATTCCTGAGACCTTTGATTTCAGGAAGGCAATTCAACCTGTTTATTGCACAGGACCACTTGGATCAGCAATGGATATATAGATTAACTATAAAATTTTTTGTTTTGTAATAATATTGATAAAGTTTATATTTTTGTTTTTTAGAAATTTGTTATATTTGACTGCTACTTATATATTATTATCACATATAAAATTATAATGCTAAATTGTTTTCTGTTTTTCTATTGCTTTTACTTTATAATGTTATTGCTAAAGTTATGATAAAGCATAGGGCTTATCATATAATTCACATTCACAAAAAAAAATATGAAAAAAAAAGTTATGTGATATCATAGGATATGAAGGCCTATGCATGATTATAAACGTAAAAGGAAGGTATTAACAAGCGTTATTTTAATGCGCCCTAAGAAATTCAATTTTTTATGAAAAAGATATTTGTTAGAAGAATACCTGTTGAATTGTTTATCTAAGACGGCGGGCTTCACGCTCTGTTTCGAGAAGGGAAAGGATATCACCCTCACGAACGGCGCCCTTGACATTGCGGACGAGGGAACGGTTAGAATCATCGAGGAATTCGACACGAACTTGTGTAACACCACCACGGGATCCTGTACGACCGATAACTTGCTTGACAACAGCTAACTTAACCTGTTCTTGGGTTGATTCCATTAGAAAAGGCCCATGTTGTCAAAACCGCAAATTTTGGACCATGGACTTTATTTTTGATGTAATTGCGAGAAATGAATTGCCTATATGAATTGAAATAGATTATCTGATAAAAAGTCGCATTCTCTATGATGAAAACGAATATTTAAAATTCCAAATTCTTTAAATCAAAGATAACTCAAGAATATATTTATACATTCTCTTGCTTTGTAATTAATAGCATTTAAATGAAGTTTTCATCAAATTTAAATTTATTCAACAACAATCAATTAAAAATCAAATGTAGTTACTTGTTTTGATTCAAAATACAGTAGATACATACAAAATAAAAGATTTTAATACGATTTTTATCTTTTTCATTTTATAACTTTTCATTTCAGTTTAATAGATCCGGTATATACAATTAAATTTCAACTTAAGTATATAACCTTAGTACTAAAGTAACATTTTGCATCATACCGAAATTTGATTTCATACATTTAACAATCTTTTTACTGTTAAGAAAGAGAACAGTAGTTTAGCGAAAGGACAAGTATTGAGACTTTTTGTTACATCAATATCGGTACTTTTTTTTCCCGCAATTGTCGAAAAATAGCTAAAGAAAGTGAATAAAGATATTATGAATATGCTACTTATCTATTACATATATAATTAAATATTGTTGGATCTATGTAATGCATTAATTGGAGTTTTCCTTCCTCAGGATTTGAATTGTTTGATTGGAATATGATTTAGTTGCATACAATAACATCGCATAGTAAAACTGAGCCTTCTATCCCCATACCATGCATCACATAATTTGGAAAAAAAATTTATGTGATGAAGACAGGAAATAATTTTTCCACCAAATTATTCAGAATTTGGGGAAAAAAATCGGTTGCAATTCAAAATTGTTATAGACCGAAAATAGATTTTTTCGGTTTTCTCTTCAAATAATTGAAAGAATGATACTATTATAGGTTTATTATATTATATAGCATATAATCATGCTATAGCCGAAAATTATAAGTTTTGAGAAGATTGAATATAACACAAATAAATTTGAAAGTAAGTTAAATTGCTTGTTGTTTTTAATAGCTATTTAATGAGAAATCCAATATTGCAAAATTCAAATTGAATGATTGAAAGAACAGAAAAAGTCATTCTTTTCAATTTCGAATATGTTTCATTGTATTTATAATTATATGGCAAATAAGATATTTAAACTTGATTTTTGAAGGAAAATTCACAAAATTGAATAAATTCAAATAATTTTTATTCCAAAATAAACTAGTTATTTGAGTTTAATACTAATTATCTATTCAAACTACAAAGTTTGTAATTTAAAATATTTTGTGAGATCAGATTAAATTAATTCAAGGTTCTTTTCAATTAATATTAATGACCATATTACGCATTTTCGAACATTCTAAACCAAATATATAAAAATTGGAGACGAATGTTAAATTTGCTAGACATGGGGGAGTTGTCTGCAAAGTTTTAGCTCTTATCTCTAACAAAAAATTAATTTTTAAAAAAAATGACCGAATACGTTTCACAGCGAGAAAAAAATAAAAGGCAAGATAGAATTTTCTAGACATAAAAGAAGTTGTTTACCGAGTTTTAGCTCTTATCTCTAACAAAAAATTAATTTTTAAAAAAAATGACCGAATACGTTTCACAGCGAGAAAAAAATAAAAGGCAAGATAGAATTTTCTAGACATAAAGAAGTTGTTTACCGAGTTTTAGCTCTTATCTCTAACAAAAATTAATTTTTAAAAAAATGACCGAATACGTTTCACAGCGAGAAAAAAAATAAAAGGCAAGATAGAATTTTCTAGACATAAAGAAGTTGTTTACCGAGTTTTAGCTCTTATCTCTAACAAAAAATTAATTTTTAAAAAAATGACCGAATACGTTTCACAGCGAGAAAAAAATAAAAGGCAAGATAGAATTTTCTAGACATAAAGAAGTTGTCTACCAAGTGTCAGCTGTTACTTCTTCTCAATACTGATATAAAATAAAAATCTTTATTATTTATTTAACCTTTATTGTTTCATTAAACTTCATTTATTTTATATTATAGTTTTATTCTTTTAGCTACTTGTAAAATAATCTAATTTTATATCATCATTTTACCGGATTATCTTCAGTACATCAATTGTGTATCTAAAAAATATCATTATCCTTATTCTGTTTTTTCCAAAATTCTTTTAAATATCTTTTTTGGTTAGATTACTTTATACTTTTTACTTTTATTTTTTAATTTCAAAAAAAAATTTGGTGATTGTTCTATTCTGTTACAATGTGCATTATCATATTCTAATGAATTATTCATTACATACATTTAAAAAAACTTGTTAAAAATGAAATTAAAAAATTATGTTTATTATTACGCTGTGAATGTGTCAACAGCAGTCATGCCTGTATCTGTATCCCATATTTGCCACAACCTTTCTGTATCTGCATTTGTGTATTTCGGTTTCAGCTGATACATTTGATTTGGCATGTAATTTGTTCCAGTTAATGGATTAATTAGGAGATCTTCATGCGGTGTGTTATTATTGTACTCCCAAATAAAGGCAGGAATAGCCTGAATGCTTTGGCAGCGCTCCAATGTCGGCCAGAATCTCTCAATCTTCCCATTTTGGTAGGGAGAATGAGAGTCTGTATGCCGCCATTGGACGCCCCAAAGATCAAGTAGATCTTGAAAGGCGCCCCTATTTTCTGAACCGTTGTCGGTCCAGAAACAATAAGGGGCGCCAAATTCAATGAAGGCGGAAGCCGCAACGTTCGCTGTCGTCGCTGCCAGCATATCTGGTATTTGTATACACGCTAGGACTTTGCGGCTAAAATCGTCGATTATGCCATAAATATACTGGCCACGAACACCCCTAAAATAATGAACATCTGCGTGCCAGATAAGATTGGGTGAAAGCGCCCAATATCTTACTGCTGTTTCTGGCCCGGCATGCTCTAATCGCGTCTTGGTGAAATGATTTTCTTTGAAGTATCTGTGAGTTAGTATGGTTATCTTGGGTATGGTGGCACTGCGTTCCACTTTACCCAATACTTGTGAATTTGACACTTTACAAAACCGTTAACGTATATTTTACAACACGAACGCAAAAACTAACTTAACCTTAAATATTTACAAAGCCGCCAACCACTTCACTAACGAACTCACTAATGTAAAAATAAACGTTCTCACTATCGTTCTCACTAACAACTTCACTAATGTTCTCATAAATTTTCCTCAATATCTTCATCATCAGTGTTAACCCTATTGTAGTCATACTTGAAGCCATAAACTTTCTCTAACTTCTTAACGTACAATTTACATAACTTACCTTCGTCATCGTATGGTTTAATGATATAACTATTTCTATCTTTATACACAGTCAATGAAAAGTCAACTGGTCTCGGATGTATTTGAAAGAACATGTTATGCTCAGGAAGGAAGAATAAATGTTTAAATGTATGTTTGTTATACTGTGGAATTCGAATGAGTTGCTTTTGTTCTGTCATTTACATCCAAATAAAAATTTTCAGTAAAAATAAACTTAAAAATAAATGATATCACCACCCTCACACGTATGAAAACATAGCACAAAAATAATGTTTATGTTAGAATGTTAGATCTAACACGTTTTCTAACCTCATTTCTAACCCTGTTGAATTCATTGCTTTATAACTCTCTTCCTTGGTTTCTTTTTAGTTGCTTTCTTCACGTCTGTCTCCAGCTTAACTGTCTTTCTTCTTCGTCCGTAATGATACCAGTTACTTCCACCAGTCAATGGGTCAAATGGTCTTTCGTAAGGGTTTCCATACATTCCATAGGGACCATACGGAAGAACTACTGGTGGAGAAGAAACATTTTCTTTAGTTCCATCGACTCTATTTAAATGCATTGTTTCACCTTTCATCTGGTCATTAAAGTCTTTTGCATGTTTTGCAAACTCATCGTCCTTTCCTAAAGCATTTTCTGACTCAGTCGCAACCAAATTGGATGCTTTATTTATGAGGCCTATTTTATTTAATCTTAACTTCTTTGCAACCCAGCCTCCAATCTTCCCTTTATTTGCATCTAATGTCTTCGAAACCCTTCCTCCACTCATTTTATTTACTGCGTCATAAGCTCCAAGTGCTTTTGCTCCAAATGCTAATGCTTTTGTTCCCATTGCGCCTAAAGCTGCCCAAGCTACCATTTACACCATATTAAAATCATCTCTCTTCAATATTATCTCATAAAAGTTCTCGTTACTGGAGAAAGTCAATGAAACATAAGCGTTCTCACGGGCTTCGCCCTCACCACTTTGCGGTCTATCTAACTTATTTCTTATATCATCTATACGCTTCAAAATGTCTGAACAATTGCTAACATCTTCTACAACAGTTATTTCATCATGAACGACCTTTAAGAACAAGCTCATTTAATATGCTATTAAAATCATCTCAATAATGAGTCCATCCTTTCCATCTTTAGGTAGCACAACATCTTTCATTGAAGAAGGTTCGACAAGTCTTATGTTAAACTTACTGACAAAGTTTGTTATACTATAATGCTTCGGTGGCGAATACATGTAGTTTGAAAGACATAATATAGATTCTTCAGCAAATTCACTTATACTGGATTTTATAACAATGTTCTCACGAGACCAAATACCACCAATTGACAATCTTGTAAGCAATCCTGCTGAACCTTCTACTGTAAACGTCGATGGTAACATTCCACGAAGGTCATCTATTGACATCTTTGAGTCACTGAATTTAAATATTTTCTTAAAGCAATCGTCATTATCTAACCATGCAATAGCTTTGAAGTTTTCATTCGAATATACATCTGCTTCATTAAATGTAAAACCTGACTTCTTTGCAGAGACGACTTTAAAATCTATTGCATTTGTTTCAAAATTATATACTATGGTAACTTCTGAAGTAATGGATGTCCTTCCGCAGTCAGTTGTTCTCTCACTACCGTTTGAAGCTTTGTGTTAAAAACTTTCATGTCATCTCCTGTGTCTAGGTTCACATACACAGCAACAGGAAAACTATCTTGCTTCTTTGTTTCATCATTATACCTCAAAACATTAAAGTTCTTCAATAATATTGTTCTTCCTGCTGGAATACTTCTAACTTGTCTTATTTCAATAGCTTTCTCACTCCTACATACTCTACCCAGTGTCTTGGATATTCATAAGTTATACTGACTTTCTTGAATTTTGGTAGTTTCATCATAACGTGTTCATAGTATATCTTTATACTCTTGTCAGTTAGACTCGGTGCTATGTTCTGAATATTTCTGACTTGCATTTTTAATGAAGATAAAATGAAGCATTTAATACATGACGTAGATGAAGACATGAATGAAAGCAGTGAAAAGCTCAACAGTTCTCTCATTCTTCCTTTCAGTAAGGACTATGAGTTCTGTTCAAATGGTGTGTATTTCTATTGTGGAAAGATGGGTTCAGGTAAGACATTTAACCTCATTCGTCATATACTCATAACAGAGCGTTTAGGTCAAGATTCATATTATGACCAAATCATTATATCAGCAACTTCAGACTCTATGGACTCAACAGCGAAAACATTCATGAGTAAAGTTCAAGCCTCTGTCGTTAAAGTTCCAGACAGTGAACTCATTGAATTTCTTCAACGTTACATTCGACGTAAGAGGAAATATTATGCCATCGTTGAATTTATACAGTCAGGAATGCAAAAGACTTCAGAAGAGATGGAAAGAATTATTGACAAACACCACTTACGTCAATACTCAGGAGTTTACGATATGAAACGACTTACAAACTACATTCTGTCAAAACTTTCAAAATACCCCTTCAAAAAGTATCCTTCAAACACTCTGCTCGTTTGTGACGACTTCGCCGGAAAAGGTTTAGTGTCAAAAGCAGACTCACCATTAGCTAACATCATAACTAAAGTCAGACATTACCATTTAACTGTAGCAATACTTATGCAAACATGGCGTTTCCTTGCTTTAAACATAAAACGTCTCATAACTGACTTCGTTATCTTTCAAGGTTTCTCACGTTATGACATTGAACTCATTTGGAAACAGTCAGGTATAACATTACCTTTTGAAGAAATTTGGGAAGCATATAAGTCTCTCATCTCTCCTCGTTCATACCTTGAGATTCATATCATGACTAATACCATTAAAGTCAAAAATATTCCATGGGAACGACCAACATTGTTTTAAAGTTTAACCTTCAATTGACTGATGGTAAACAAATTCCATGCATCTCTGTCACCATTTCTGTTAATATTTTTGCTGTCATTCATATCATCCACTTCCCCATCCGTTAGCTTTTGAGGATATGCGTTAGAATAGCTGTTCTTAAATGAAGGCTTTTCACCTTTGAGAGCATAAACTCTATAACTTTCTGCATACTTTATGTTTGAACCTCCTGAGCCATCATTGACATAAATTTTTATAGGCTTCCACCCTTTGTTCATATTCCTGCTTCTTCCCTTTGCTCTTTTGTTCAGTAGTTCTACATCTTTATACACAGCTCCTGTCTCAGTGAATTCAACAATATTTTCATTCGTTAGCTTTACATTCAAACCCTTGTCGAGTATATTGTTCATTTCATACATATAAAAGGTTTTTATTCTATATGAAATGAGAAGCAAATCCATCTTAGCTGGTGCCGTTAATGTTCCAATTGAACCAACATCAAATGTTGACTCACGAACGACAAACAATATTGTCATAAAGAACTATAGTTCAGAATGTTTGAAAGAAAAAGAACCAGAGCTGAAATCCGTGAATTTAAACACAACTTCAAACGCTAACGCTACATCAGATGTTAAGTTAGAGTATCCACCACTGGACCAAATTCTTTCAAGAGAAGCCAACGACAACCCTTACACAAATGTTCAAACAAATCCTTCAGATAACGTAGACCATTACCTTCTTCAGTTATACCAAACAATTTTACTCAAAGACGATAAGAAGCTTTTGATAAATCTTATAAGTAAGAACCAAATAATTCTAACAAAGGAGGACCTTGAAAATGTTATATCACGAATAACAGGAAAGCAATGTGTCATTGACTATCTCGACCCTGAAATCGAATGCTGTGGTCAAACACCAATATTCATGAAAATAGGTAACATCCGCATCATTGAAACACCAGGAACTACAGGAGTTGAGTTTAAGTATAAATATTCGAACGAGTATACAAAACTTTCAACAGAATATAAGCTTTGTTTGAAATATGTTTTAGTAAATTAAAGCAACTTATAGTATCTATCCAAAACTTCTTCAACAGTATCGAACTCATCTTCATAATGCAAACCTAATCTTATTGACTTGGTGCAGTTTTCACTAACACAATATTTTTCTGTTCTCTTGACTGACATAACTAACTCATTTGTTTCATCAAACAGCAACAACCAAAGTTCATGACCTAATACATAACATTCATACTTTATATTTTTAGCTCTGAGTTCTCTTGTAAGCTGTTGCATTTAATATTTTCTAAAAAGTCAACTTCAACAGTCATTCGCACTGGTGCCTTCAGTTCTACAGGCTCTCCTTGAAAGTCAACAAGTCTGAATTGCATGTCTTTCAAATTATGAGGACTAATGCGAACCCATTTACCTAAATGAGTTGCTATGACAGGAACGTTTGGAATGAACATTGAATTGACTGCATAACAGAAGGATTTATACTCTACTGAACCTTTACTATTAACTCCTGAAATACCTGTGACATTAGCTATTTTTGACTCAACGTAAACAATTACCATAACATACGTATGGAACAGATTTCATCTCAATCGTTTTGTCAACACTTTTCAAAGGAAATGTCATATGGTATGCTCCCAGAAGAAGTTGTACTCTATGACTCATTCTTGGTATCTTGAACTCTTTCTTGCTACTGAACTTCAATGTTCCCTCAGAAGAGAGTTCGACATCTATGTTGTCAATAGTTTCTTCATTTATGAGAGTATCTATGACTCCAGCAATTTTATCTATTCTGTACTCGGCTCTGTTAGGAAATGTTACAACACTTCTTTTGTCATCTATTTCAATCTCTATGAAATCTGTTTCATCTGTTATGACAAAAGTTGCGATAGTATTGAAGTCAACAACTCTGAAAGCAAGCGCTTCATTCTGAAGACCTAAGTTTGTTTGTAGCTTTACTGTCCCGTATTCGTTTGGGTCTGTACTTTGCAAATAGAACAACATTTTATTCTCATTAAAATATGACTATTGCTGCATATGCGTATGAAACAAATGAAGCAAGAAGAGCACATGAACTAGTAAACGAAAACTCAACTTTAACCATTGAAGGCAATGATTTAGTCATTGACGATGGAAAAACTAAAAAAGTCATTGATTTCGATACTTTTAACACTTATGACCCATTCATTACAACAAGCAAGGTTCCCATCATAAATGATGGAACGGTGCAATATATAAATTCTACAGTAGATGCCTCATTAGTGAAAGTATTAAATGTTCTCATTGAATTGTTAAAGAGCTTTCGATTTGACGACAACATTAAATGCCTAAAGAATTTAGTCATGAATGAGAAACAAATTCTCGGCGTTGCTGGTAGCAGTAATGATGTACACCTTATGACATTAGAATATTATAACGAACATAAAGATGAACTGAAAGGAGAGAAGGGTGACACCGGACCTCAAGGACCACAAGGAATACAAGGAATACAAGGAATACAAGGAATACAAGGACCTCAAGGCGAAAACGGTTTGGATGGAAAGGATGGAAAGGATGGAAAAACTGCTAAATCATGGATATGGGACCTTATAAATACTGGTTTAACAGCTGCTTCATATGGAGTTCTTCAATACCAAATCGGAAAGATATGGGCGGTACTTGGTGAAGAAGTTTTAAATGACGTTAAAAATGCTTTGAACTTCATTTCAAATGGTTCGGATACTATTAAAACTTTATCTGGTTGGATGCAAGAAACAAGGAGTCAAATAGATACTGTAAGACGTATAGCAAACAATGCACGTACGGGATTGGATACTTTACGACAAGCACAAAATACACTAAAGGAAGCAAATGATATTCTTGGCTCAGTATCAGACATGCATGAAGATTGGCTTAAAGGTATTGACAAATCTTTAAAAAATCACAGTCAGTCTATTGCTGACTACAAGAAAAGTATAGATTTTTTACATAGTGCTATGGACGTACATGATGGAAGCATAAGGAACTTACTTAATGCTAACAATAACTTACCAGGAACTATTAAAGCATTTATAAAGTCCTTTGTAAAACCCGGTGCTCTAACATTTAGGTCTTTGAGAGCAAGAGCATTGAAGTCAAGAGATGCAGAAACTCCAACAGAACCTACAGAAGGAACTGAAACAACAGAAACTCCAAAAGAACCACCAAAACCAACAGCTAATGAAATATTGTTCGAATATTTTCCAAGGTACTCTGTTCTCATTGCATACATTCAAGAAATACTTAAGAAAGCAGACTTGACTTTAGGAGATGATGAAAGTTCTGTATATCTTTCGTTCCAGTTTCAAATAGCAGAACTTTTGAGACAGATATGCTTAATGTATGACAACATCTCTGATTTCACAAGATATGATGACGACCATGACCCCGAACATGGTGAAGAAGAAGTTTTACAAACATCCATTAAGACAGGAAAGGTTTTAACTCAAAGTCTCATTATTGACACCAAAGATGGCGAAGTGGACGTTCTTCAAGAGCTGAAGAAAAATACTTCTTCGGGAGGTGGTGGTAGGCATGAACTTGAAATAAATGAGATAGAAGAGAAATTAGCCGAAAAAGCAGATAAAGAACATAAACACAATATCTCCGATATAAATGAACTTCAAGCTACATTAAATAGTAAAGCGGACAAAAATGAACTTGACGCAATGAACAAAGTTTTGAAATCTCATAAACACAACATCTCCGATATAAATGAACTTCAAGCTACATTAAATAGTAAAGCGGACAAGAACCATGTTCATTATATAACTTCAGACGAACAGATTATAACGGACTACCATGGATATTTAACACGAAGTGATGAAGCGAAGACAAAAAATGTTAATGAAAGAAGATATAAATACATTCGTGCTAAAGGTTATGACATAAGCTGTACTGTACAGTATGATGTAGCTAAAGCACCAGAAGCATTTGGTTATACCGGTGAAATTTATGCCTCTACTTTCAATGTTAACGGTGTATTAGTTGAACCAAGATTTATGTTAAGAGTTAAGGCAAAAATAACGTTTGAAGATGCTATTAAAAGTAAAGCTGACAAAGTTGAACTCGAAGCAACGAACAAAGTTTTGAAATCTCATAAACACAACATCTCCGATATAAATGAACTTCAAGCTACATTAGACAGTAAAGCTGACAAGAACCATACACATAAATCCTTCACTACTGTTAGAGCAGACGACATAATATTGAACTTTGACCTTGGTTCAAGTGCACCATTAGAAAATCCAAGTACAAGCGTAAAAGATACTCTTAACAGTTTAGATAAGAGTTGCAGGAACATTGAAAGTCATGCCAGAAACTTTGAAGCACATGAACTACCAACAATGTTAGATAAGAAAGCAGACAAAACTTATGTGGATGCAGAACTAACAAAGAAATTTTCGAAACCAGATACAATGACATTTACAACAGAAATTATAAATGGTGAACCAGCAACTCCATTTGAATTTGTTAGAGGTCTTCAACCAGATACTTTTGAATTTTTCTTGGATAATTCTATTGAACTAACATTACATTATAAAAGTGGAACAAATGCAACATTTCATCCGGGAGATACATTCCAAATGGTATTTAATGACATAAGTTCTTTAGAATATGTTTATAGAGTTATGAGCATATATGATTTAATATATCCTATAGGAGCTGTTTATACGTCTATGAATCCAATAAATCCAAACACTTTATTTGGTGGTAGATGGTATGAAATAGTTGACAGTTTTCCATTCTACACTAATACTCAGTCAATGAAGATGGGAGGTTCAAAGAAAATAGGTATTGAAAACCTTCCTTCACATATGCATAGGTTCAGTGGAAGAACATCTGTGGAAGGAAACCATTCACATTCAATAACAAAAAGAGGTTATACAAATCTTGCAGCGGGTTCGGATAGACAGGGAATGCATAGATATGATATCACAACTGACCCCAAAGATGTTAGCACAGGTATTTTCTGTGGAACTGCAGGAAATCATACACATGTTGTAGCTGGTATTACAGACCCAGCAGGTAATGGAAAAGATTATATGCCTCCTTATATAACAATGCACGCTTGGATACGAGTTGGTTAAAATCTTTAACTTTACATAAATGAGCTTGAAAGAAGTATTCGAACAACATCCATGGAGGTCATTTAAGAAATTCAATGAAGCTGCAAAGAGTTGGGGATTTACTAACAGAGCTGAAGTGAAAAGGTTCTTTGACAAAAATGTTGTACATCAAACAAAAATAAACCCTTACGACTACTTTTTACCAATTTACTCCAACACTCCTGACGCATACCAATTTGACACTCTCATTCAAAGCAGAAAAGGAGGACATAAACCATTCCTCATCTTCATAAATGTTAACACTCGTAAAGCATATGCATATCCAATGAAAAATAAAGGAACTCGTGAAGTGTTAAGAGTTTTACAAAAGTTTGTAGCAGAACATAACCCAAGTACTTTAACATCAGACCAAGACAGTGCATACCTCAGCAATGAAATCACAGAATTTCTCATTAAGCATAACATAACTCACTACACTACTGAAGACCATAACCATAACATACTCGGCATCATAAACCGCTTCATAAGAACGCTCAGAGATTTAAATCAAGAGCGAGACTTTACCGAAGAAACAATGAAACATTTTCTCGAAGTATATAATTCCTCAACACATTCTACAACAGGACATACACCAAATTCAATGACACAACAACAAGAAGAAAAGTATATACAAAAGAAACGAAGCCAAACACAAAATATCAGAAATTCAACACAATTTACCCTCATTCCTGGTACAAAAGTTCGTGTAGTTCTTGACGACAAACCGTTGACAAAGAAACGTTTAAGGTTAAGTAGAAACTATTATATCGTAGACTCTACGCAAGGTAATGGATATCTTATAAAAGCTGCTGACGACTCCATAGCATTTTACCCTCGACATAAGTTAGTTGAAAGTAGTAATGGCAAACTTGCTGAAACCATTGACGAAGCAAAGCGAGGAGTGGTTATTGAAATACTTGGCTATAACACAAACGATGACACTTATAAAGTAAGATATGAAGGAGGCGTTGAAGATGTTATACCATCTAAGAACTTGAGAGAGTCAAAGCCAACACATCTGGGACCATTAGAGCGGGAGTACTGGAAAGACAAAAATATGCCAGAAAGAATAAGAAAATTCTTCTAAACTTTTTCATTAGATGTAAATCAGACATGAATGAGAACAGTCATGATATCATTAATGGTACCATTTATTTACACCAAAAAATAATGTTTATGTTAGAATGTTAGATCTAACACGTTTTCTAACATGTTTTCTAACCTCATTTCTACCCTCATGAAAATTCATGAATTTCCTTAAGATAGAAAAAATAAAGTTAGTTTTATTTTTTTCTAACTTTTTATCTTGTAGGTAAGAACAGAAATGTCAGTCGAAGCAAAAACGTTCACGAACAAATCTAATGGCGAAACATTCACAAAAGGCACTTACAACGGTATTGAAGTCTTACGTAGAGACATGGATGGTTATATTAACGCAACAAATATGTGTCAGCAGTTTAGGAAGGACTTTAGAAGGTTGTTGGAAAATAAGTCCTGGGAAGAGTATTTTAAGGCATTTTGTGAAGAATATACCAACCCGCGGAAAACAGCGGGTTGCTTTTTATACAAAATTCATGCAGGAATTCCTGATGAAATCAAACAGGTTAGAGGAATGTATGTAGACCCAAGACTTGTAAACTATATAGCAATGTGGGCTTCTCCAAAATATTGTATAGCAGTTGGAAAAATTCTGGACTCCATAGACAAGAAAGTTCATGAGAAATTAGATGAAGAAGAACTTGAAGATACAGCAGAGAATGCAAAACCTTTGTTCGAAGAAGAAGTTAGAAAAATGCATGAAAAACAAATAGAACATGAACGTGAGATATGTTCTGGTTATAGAGACTCTCCATACGAACTAGACCAATGGGAACAAGAAGATTTAAAGAGAGAATTTAGAGAATATGAACTCGCTAAGATAGCATTAGAAGCTGCAGAAAAGAAGTTAAAAGTTTGGGGTCGTTTTGTACAAAAATATTGTGAGTAAATGAACCATTTTTTTCGACAAAAATATATTTTATGTTAGAATGTTAGATCTAACATGTTTTCTAACACGTTTTCTAACATGGTCTAAAACTCTCGAAAATCATGAGTTTTCCCGAAATAAAAAATAAAGTTAGTTTTTTTAAAAAAATATTTTTTATTTTTATTGTAAGAACATGTTAGCAACAACTTCACCAAACTCTTTAGTCATGAACCCAACTTCAATGTTAGTAGAGATGAAAAGCTTCATTCCTTCTTCATATACTTTCGAAACAAAAATCCAGAAGATAAAGCAAGAACTTTTAACAAGTAATTTAGACTGTACCGCACAGAATGAAACAAATGAACAGTATCTTTATGAAATGCAGGACCTGGTGGACCATTTACCCAAATTGCCTGAAATTCAGCAACAAAAACTCACTATTCCTGAATTCGACGAAATTGAAGTGAAACCAACTGACTCAGTAGAAATAAAGAAGTTCATTCGAAAGGTAAACTATGAGTTTCTTGGTTTTCATTGCAACCATAAGGTTATGGACAAAGATTGCGACATGGTATATAAGAATGTTTCTGACATATACAAATCTGGGGAGTTTAAGACCTACGACAACTTTGTTTCGTTAGTTGCTGAATGTGTATGGCAGATAAGAGATAAAGATAGAAGAGGTAAGATATGGAATGAACAAATAAGACCCGCTATGTTTGAGATGAAGAGAGCAATTGACGCCTTAGTCATACTAGCAGGTAAGGTTTCAGAATATAACGCAAAAATGAACCCACAATGTTCTAAATGTAAAGCAGCAATGAGGAAATATAACTACTCCGTCAAAGAGATAGAACGTATGCGAAACGACTATGCTGACTTAAAGAGGGAGGCAGAGAAACCAGCAGAAGATAAAATGGACATGTTAGAATTTCTGAACAAAAACTATCCAACTGCTGACGATTTCCTTCTATCTGACGTCAAGAAGAAGTATAAAGAAACTTTCGGTATCGTTAAAACTTTTGACATACTGACAGAAGAAATAGAAGCTACAAAACTGTTTAGAGTCTCACGAATTCATAACGTTTACCATGTGAAACGCTTATAAAATAACTGGGGTAGAAAAGAGGTTAGAAAAGAGGTTAGATCTAACCTTCTACCCTAAACATTATTTTTGCTGAATTCCGTATGAAATTTCATGAGTTTTGTGTGTTTTCTACGATGTTAGAAAAGAGGTTAGAAAACATGTTAGATCTAACATTCTAACATAAACATTATTTTTATTAAATTCCGTATGAAATTTCATGAGTTTTGTATGTTTTAGACCATGTTAGAAAACATGTTAGAAAACATGTTAGATCTAACATGCTAACATAAACATTATTTTTACTGAATTCCGTATGAAATTTCATGAGTTTTGTGTGTTTTAGACCATGTTAGAAAACGTGTTAGAAAACATGTTAGATCTAACATTCTAACATAAACATTATTTTTTCTATCTTAAGGAAATTCACGAAATTTCATGAGTTTTGTGTGTTTTAGACCATGTTAGAAAACGTGTTAGAAAACATGTTAGATCTAACATTCTAACATAAACTTTATTTTTGCTGAATTCAGCACAAAATTCTGAGTAAAATGGCATATGGCATGTGTCAAACCGTTGAGTTTTCACAAAATTCCAAAAATAAAGTTAGTTTTATTTTTATTTATTTTTTTATTTTGTATGTAAAGACAGATATGTCAACAACAGAGAACACAACAACTGCTATCGTCCATGAAGATATAAATGAAGAATACGAGTACATACAGTTTAACAAACAACTCCGTCTCATTCGTTCGGTCAAAGACGATATGTACCAAATGCAAAGTATTTTGACAGCATGTGCTACACCAGATACTAAGAAACCACAAGACTGGTTTGAATTAAATAGCACTCATGAACTCCTCAGTGAGTTTGAACATGTAGAACTTAAAAAGATGTACCAAGACAGACAAAACTTACCATCACATCTAAAAGGTATATATGTTCATAAGTTCCTAGTTAGTTCAATAGCAATGTGGGCTTCGCCTCGCTATGCATGGTATGTTTGTAAACTTCTTGACGAACTTTGTACAAAGCAGAGAGAAGATATGATGAAAGAAGACAAAAGCATACAGAAAAGAATACCACGCTCGGTACCAAAAGGAAAGGAAAAGAGTTATAAGTATATGATATATACTGAAGAGTTGGAGAAAGAAGAAGATAAAGATATGGTTATGTTGCATTTAGTCAGAAGAAACAACAAAAGCTTTTATGACTTAGCTAAAATATATAAATCTGACAGAAACTGGTTCTATCGTGAAAACTTACCGATTTCAATGACACCGAATGAGCAAATAAAGGAAATTGTCAAAAATACTCTTCCTCAAACACACTATGACATCAAAGGTTGCACAATACTTACATTCAAAGAAGACTTAACATTACTGAAGGAAAAAATAACAGAATATTTCGATAACTTCAAAGAGGAAGAATAAAAAAATCTAAGCTAATTTTATTTTTTTATAAAATTTTATCTCATATGAAAGAACATGAATTTAGAATATTCGGAACTCATGACAGAAGAAGAGAACGAACAACATGTAAAAGATTATGCAAAATTTCTGAAGACATACAAAGCATTTAAACAATATCTAAATGCTTCTAAAGATTATGCAAAATTTCTGAAGGTATATAAAGCTTATGAAAAAGCGTATGAAAAGTTTATACATTGGGGAATTGTTGTAAAATATCGATATGAAGACTAACCAAAAATATATTTTTGCTTAAATGACGTCAGGGTCAATTTCTTCAACCATTTCACTTCCTTCGTCAATGTCAATAGAAGCTTCTTCAACCTTTGGTAAGAACTTTTGTATAACATCTTTGTTCGTTATTGTTTTCAGAGATGAAGAATAATATTTCACATTTTGTTTCACCCTTCTTATATTCTTTCTGTTCGGAAAGATTCATAGCAATACTGAAGAAGTCAATGTTGGAGTTCTTTATAATAGTATAATGAGTATCTTTGACATTCACGAAGAAACTCTTTTGTTTTTCAAAACTACTGCTAACTCTTGTGAAGTATAACGTTTGCGGTCAATGACGATAGCTAATGGTCTGACATACTGACCCGAACTTAGATTCTTTCACAAACTTCTTGTTAAAGATAACATTAACGTTTGAAGCACCATTGAACTCATTCTTGATGGCAGTAGCGAGAGCATTGTATGAAAAGAACTTGCAATCTTGCATGTGTTTCATTAAAATAAAAATATTAAATTATTTTGAAAAATAACTTAAAAAAAATCTAATCTAATTTTTTCAAAAAATATTTTTTATTTCCTACTAAAGATGTATCGGAAGTTGTCTAAGTTAGAACACTCGGAAATAAAACAACTTCTTACAGAAGCTAATATAGATGTTGCAAAGCATTACGCAACAAACAAAAAAGCACTCGCTGACTTCATTAAAGACTATAATGGTGCAATAAGTTATGATAGAATTCATGAGTTCATAAAGCCGCAACGCGGCGAGGACGAAGTCCATGCAAGAGCATTTCCTTTAAATGACATTGCTATTGACTTATATCATAGACGTTCAGTACCTCATGAAGTAAGAAGAGAGATGTTTGACATAACAAATGCAAACGTTGGTGAAACAAGAAGAGCTGTACCTCATGAAGTAAGAAGAGAGATGTTTGACATAACAAATGCAAACGTTGGTGAAAACACGAAGAGAGATGACACACTGAAACAACAGAGAAGAGAGATGTTTAAAAGTGCTATAGAACAAGTTCGCAAAGCTAACGATGTCATTCGTTCCATTGACGACAAACCAAAAGAAGGTGAGAGATGGTTAAAGAAAGATGAAGAGAATAGGAAGAGAAATGTGAAGTCAGGCAATAGACTCATTGACTTTAACATCGAAGCTTTAGATGAACCAAACAGAGACTACTTACACAAACATTTCGGTAAGGTTTTCATGAGACTCTTAGAGAAAATTAAAATAAACTCAACAGAGATGGATGGTATGTTATAAACTTGGTGGAAAGTATGAATGTTCTACGTTAAACCTCAATAATATTGGAACATTACTACATCAGCTCTTGAAGGAGAACTTTATATCAGAGATAGAAGCAAATGCTGCAGGTATTGTTGAAATGCACTATGACTTCTTCTTGACAAACATAAAGAATCTTACCGAAATAAAGATGTATGATTTAACAGAATATGAAGGCTTAACGATGTCAGATGTAAAGAAAGGCAAACCAAAAAAGAGACCATATAGAGATGAAAGCACACTGACAAATGACCAGAAAGCCATTTTGGAAGCTCTTAAGCAAACAGGAAACCCAGCACTTATAGAAAGCTTTTGGAAAGATAATGGTGAAAAGAAGTTTTATAAGAAGAGAAGCGGGCAGTTCTGGAAGTATCTTTGCACGTTACCTATAAATCTTGAGCGCTACCAAATCTTCAATGAACTGAACAAAAGAACTGCAACACTTATGACAGAGGACAATTGTTTCGTTTATGCTTGCATTCAGGCTGGAGTAAATGAAGAAACTATTGACCACATGAGAGAAGTCATTCGTGTTAGAGACTTTCCTCAAAGTAAAGTACAAGAAATTTCCGATTCAACAGGTATAGCATTTAATGTTACCATTGGTTATTTCAATGACTCAAGACATAATGAAATAAAGAGATACATACCAAAAGAATGTGAAACTGTTAGAACTATTGACTTACTTCTTGTTGAAGACCACTACATGCTAAACGAAAGATTACCAATGACAACATATTTCATTCGAAACTATATAGAAATCTTGAAGGAGTGTGGTGGAATGAACATTGAAAAACAGATGAAAATATATACAAAGAGAGAAGATAAATATGTAGTTCGCATGGATAGAACTACACCGCTATGGGATGTTATGAAAACATTGTGGGAGTGCAAATATTTCGAACCTATTTCTTATGGAGAACTTTTCACATATACTACTGACTTATATAAACAGAACCTTGCACCATTTAAAGATTTGACATATGCTCCAAAGTATTGTGTACAACTGAAGAAGAAAGCAGAGTCAAAAGAAGTAAATAAAGCTAAATGTAAATTCATACCTGAGCACGTTTTCTTTGCTGACTTTGAGTGTAGTACGGATGGCTTTCATAAAGCTTTTAACATCTGTTATGACAGTGAAGATGGTTCAGTTAGTGAAAGTATTTGGGGTCAAAACTGTGCAACAGAATTTTTGGAAAGACTTCCTGACAAGAGTTTAATATATTTCCATAACCTCAGTTATGACATAAACTTCATCTTAAGACACATGACAGAAGTGAAAGGAACTCCCATCATTAAAGGTTCACGAACAATGCAAATAACTGGTTTATATAAAGGACGGGCAATTATTATAAAAGACTCTTACAGTGTTATAAATAAGAAGCTTAAACTATTTCCTGCTATGTTTAACTTACAAACAGGACCGAAAGAAGTATTTCCATATAACTACTACAGCAGTGTTTTGTTAGCAAATGACAACAGAACTGGTGTCATTTCTGAAGCATGTAAGTTTATCCATGATGCAGATACATTTATGAAGAACATAGATTCCATCAAAGGTTGCAGAATAGATGAAAACCACTTCGACTTAGAAAAATATAGCACGTTTTACTGCAAACAAGATGTAAGAATTTTAAGAGAAGGTTTTGTAAAGTTCCGCAATGACTTATTGAAAGAGTTTGATTTAAACGTTTATGACTACGTTAGTATTTGTTCTATTGCTAACAAATTGTTTGAGAACAGAGTGTACTTCCCGAATGGAAATTTATATGACCTCTCAAATAAACCAAGAGAATTTATTTCACGCTGTATTCAAGGTGGAAGATGTATGTTGTCAGATAACATAAACAAAAGAGAAAAGAAACTCATTGCTGACTTCGATGCTGTTTCATTATATCCTTCAGCTATAGCGAGACTTTATACTTTAGAAGGAATTCCAAAGTATGAAGAAAGAAATGTTAAGCACAGAGTATCTCATGAGACATTTATTCGATGACGACCAAAAGGAACCCATTGGTGAAAAGTTTATGTCCGGCTTCTTTGTTCTCATTAAGATAACAGAGATTGGTATACATAGACACTTTCCTTTAATAGTTTGTGACCCTGAACTAAATCCAGAACTTAACGTTCCAGAAGTTCAAACACTTGCTGTCTCATGTATGTTGACCATATAACATTACAAGACCTCATAAAATATCAAGGTGTCAAATGTGAAGTGTTGCAAGGATACTATTACGATGGAAACAGAGATATAGAATAAGAGATGAAGTAAAGAAGTTGTTTGAGTTAAGGTTAAAGTATAAGAAAGAAGGAAATCCTTTGCAAGAAATATAAAGCTCATTCTGAACAGTATTTATGGCAAAAACTATTCTTCTGTCAGAACTTTCTAACTTCATCGGAACAGCATTGTTTGAAACCATAATGAAGTTGCAACATTTTCACAAACTCTTTGGTCTTTATATTTTCTTTCAACAACTCCAACTTTGTCTGTTATAAGACTCTTCAAAGCATCTGAGTTCAAAACTTTTGTTGTATCTATACTTTGAAGTTCATTGCAAACTATAAGTTTCATATTCTCTATTGAGGAGTTAAACTTGCCACAGATGTTTTCTAAGTTTGTCATATTCGGGTTCGAATAGCCCTCTAACAGTTTGCATAAGATATCTGTAAAGAATGTGTTCTTACCAGTTTCTTGTTTTCCAATTATAATGAGAGCAGTTTCATTTTTAGCACTTGGATGTTGTAAGATGTTTGCAAACCAACATAAGATATACTCATAGACTCTTTCGTTTCCATTGCATATAATTTCTTTGACATGGTCTAACCAAGCTTCTATAATATTTTCTTTCCATTCTACTTGTTCATATTTATATCCAGTGAAGATAGAATAGAAGTTTGGAGAAGGTGTATAGAACTTATATACCTCGAACTGAAAAATCTTCTAACTTTGACAATAAGATATCCCAAGCATCTAACATCTTCATGCCAACTTGTACGACTTTTATTTTCTTAAGTTTCTGTTTACATTCTTGTTCTGAAACTATTGTTGCTCTTGGTTTGTTAAAGACAACATCCCATTCTTTCATAACATAACATTCTGGGGCAGAGTCGACATAAATGACTAAACGTTTCAAATTCTCGACTGCTTTGTTATAGTCTCTAAATAGACACATATTTCTGAATGCTTGGAAGTCATAAAAATCTGAAACATCTATTCTGTACATTTTTATAAAAATAAAAAAAATATTTTTTTTTATTCTTGACTTTGTTGTTGCATTTGTTGTTCTTGAGCTATTTGTTGTTGAAGTTGTTCTTGTAATACAATACTTTCACCAGTTGCATCTTCCAATTCGAAACTTTCTGCCGTCATTGACAAATACATAGGACATAAAAGTTTTACAGGAACAAAGTTTGCGTCAACTAATGTCAACGTTATACTTGCCAAAGTGTTTGAGTTCACTAAGGTTGAAAATTCTGCATTCGAATGAACAATAGGCAAACCAGCAGAGAAAGTATTGTTTATACGCATAAGTATCTTTTGGTCATAATAGTTTCTGTCGACATTCGAATAACACTTTGAACCTAAGTTTGAAACAATATATAAGATTGGTGTGCTTAATGTCAATGGAATAGACATTCCTTGTATGACACCTTTTTCCTGTTATAGGAAACTGTTGGTAGTAAAAACCAGATATAAGTTTTGTATTATAGCTCATATCGTTTATAGTAAACTCAGTCGGACATCCAAACATAATGAAACCTGCTCTAGTTGCAGCACATGTTACACCCGTACTTAAAGTATTAAATAAGTCAACAAAACCTGTTGGTGGTATATCTGAGTAAGTATCTTCAAAGGAGTATTTTTTACCATTCACAACAATAAAGTCTTCTGGTGTCAAAAGAGCAAAACAGGCTTTAGTCGTCATTGTGTTTAAAGTTAGTTTACAATATCGTCCTTGAGGACTTTGTAAGTTTGTTGTTATAGAATTATATGACTCAGGGTTTTTAGTCGTAATAGTATAAACCATTATGTCTTCTGCCATTTACTTAGCAAATAAATTTTAATGAAATGTTGTGGTCGTCAAATATTTTTATGACGTCTGGGAAACTATATTTAAGTTCAACGTTTCACCTCCTTTCATAACGTATATCTTGTCAATGGCATTATATGAAACACCACAGCAACTAATGTCGGGTTCTATTTCTTTGATGTTTATATCGTCTGCCTCTGTCAAAAGTTTCAATAGTTCTTTCAAAACTTCATGAGGTGCAATGACATATGAGTTCACTTTTACAGGGTTGTGTTCGACCAAGTTTAACATTATACCTAAAGCTTGACAAATCTTCTCCTGAGTTTGAAGTTTGTCTTTCAGTTGTTGGTAGTCGTTTCGAATATCTGCAACAGAACTTAAGTCTCTGCTAACTTCAGGATATGTTGGTTGTTCTTTTACAGGAACAATTGTTATACCATCTTCGTCCTCGTATGGTTTCCCCACTTCAACATCTCTGTCTTTGACATTGACAACAACACTTTGACTGTTTGTTTGAGTTGGTGAATTTAACTTCACATCTGCCACCGCCATTAAACCTTTTGAAACACTTACGCTTCTATTTTTCGGAAATGACATTTTACTTAGAATAAAAAGATGGACGTATTCGGATATCTTATTGAATTGAAGCAGAACAAAGTTTATACTCACAAACAATACAAATACATTGACAGAATAGTTCTTTACACAAACAATGGAAAATGTTATAGAATAGCAATATTTGCTGAACCTAAATATTTTCATAAAGCAAAGAAAGTTGGTATAACTGAAATGGTGAAAGTTCTTGAAGCAGACAAAAATATAACTTCAAAACTTACAGATATTTCTAAAGGAAAGTTTATAATACAATATTATGTCAAAACTGGCGTACTGTCAATATTTGACGGAGAGAAGTCAGTTCAAGAACAACTTACTGACCTGCTGCCAAAATCTGCTCGATGGAAGCTGTCGTTATGCCAATCTGAGGAGCCCCAGCAGGTTTCATCGAACGAATCTTCAAAAGAGCATCTTCCGTGAAAAGTGCTATTGGTTTTGTAAACTTCTTTGCTCTCAGTTCATATGGACCGTCTCTGTCACCAGTATATTGTATTTGTACAGTACCAACAGTTGAAATACCACCCATAAAGTCTTCTGAGTCAGCAAATGGAATGCCAAGCCAAAAGTTTGAACGGTCTCCATTTGTATATTGAGTTTTTTGACCTCCTGTATGAGTCCATACTTTCACATATGGCATAATAGAACTTTGCATTTCAGGGTTAATGGTTGTTGTGAAGTTGTTGTTAAAGTTCATAGCATCTAATGTCAAGTTGTATGACCTCATATCCTCAACTGTAGAATATTCTTCTCTTGGATAATATTTGCATCTATGTTTATATGATATTTAATACCGGGGTTGTAGAACAAGAATAGTCATTTATAGTTCGTCTGAACAGTACAAACATAGTATCTGCATGTTTCATTGCAGTTGTTAAAGCAATATCTGTTCTTGCACCTGGGTCAGCACTTTGGTTTCCAACTTCACCTGCAAAGTCTTTGACAGATATTTGGTGTATAGGGAACATAAGTGGAACTGCAATATATTTGGCAGCTAAAGCATTTGAAATATCTGGGTCCAACATATAGACTGCAAGTCTGCTTTCTATTCTCTTGCATTCAAATTTTCGCATGTGAACTTAACTGGGTCCAAGCATCTCCAGCAGCATTGAAATAATAGTTTACTTCAGTGTTGAGGTTTGAGAAACCAAAGTCTAAGTCAACCTTGCCTTTGCAAAATTCGGCGAATGACGTTTTATTTGTTCCCATTACGTCTGTAAGAGTGAATGGGTCTTGTGTTGGTGCAATGACTAAGTTATTTTTGCTTGGAGTAAGTTCGATAGAAATTTTTCCTGCCCAGTTTGGCAAGTATCTTAAAAACCTGAAGATGAGGAAAGATGACAAAGGAACTCTAAGTTTTCAGTTTTACTTTGGTTACTGCTGCTGCAGTTTGTCCAGAAAGGTTAACATAAACTCCTGGAACGTTAGGGTCAAGTCTTCTTATTTTCTCAATAGTTGCATACTGGTCTGTTTGTTCTCTAGCTTGTGGTTGTACTGAGTTTCTCAAAGCGAACCATTCATAGTTTGCCCATGTTACTGTTTGAACTAAGTCAGAGTTAGAATATATCTTATATCCCATGAAAACTTCTGGAGCATATTGGTATCCGACATAGAAAATTCCATTGCAACCTTTCTTGTCAGACAACTTGGCAGAAGGTTTTATTTCAATGTCTTGTTCCACGTATAAGAATGAGTTGTCAATAGAAATAATATGAAACCTGTCGCAAGCAATATCTACTGTTGTTGAAGAACCTTCTCCAAACTCACCTACGTTTCCATAAGAAACAGCAGTTGTATATTCGTAAGTTCCAGGAACTATTTCTGACCTTCTAATGGCATTGTCGCATTCGTTATACCATTCGGAAACATTTCCGTTCATGGCATCCAAAACTGTTGGCGTTATATTCTGAGCGGCGTACATTTCATATGGGTAAAAAATATAGAATAGTTGGATTTATGTGTCATAATAGAACCCACTCGTACCAAGCTTTACTTTCTTCCTGACTGAGTTTTTAACTCTTCTTTTTCCTTCATTGCCACTACTTTCACTAGATGAAGTTACTTCTTCACTACTTTCACTTTGTTCTACTCTTCTCTTTCTTCCTTGGTGTCGCTTTTGGTAACTTGCCCTCTGCTTCAAGTTGTTGCATCTTTGCCTCATGTTCACCTAGTATGTTGTAAATTTCCCATGTCCTTTTTGCCTTTGGGCTCTGGTCGCCCATCTCAGGTAACCTATATCCTAGAAAGATTTTGTCATAGTTTGTATTTGAGTCTTCGCGTATTGTTTGCATGACTCTTTCCTGAGTTTCCGGTTCAAGCTCTTCAAACAGAGCTTGTCCATAGGAATAAGCTCGTTTCCAAATATATGTTTTGTAGCCATTCTGGTTTTCTTTCCATGTTACCAATAATATCTTTTGTGAATGGGAAAGCTTTTACCCAATGTTTCAGTCTTGCGTCATTTATTTCTGTAGTTGGTTTTATTTTGTCAAGGAACATGTTTTTCAATACTAACATTTCATTTGGTACTGTCCATTTGAGTTTTCTTAAATATTCATCCATTCTCGGTTCATTGTCTGCAAAGTAAGTTTTTATGACATTTTGCAAACTTTCGTTTGCAAGGTCATGTACAATAGGTTCTCTTCCTTCTCTCTCCCTAACTTTCTTTCTAAACTCTTCACCAAATATACCATCTCTATGGTTCTGTGTAGTTCTTTGAGATAAATGTTCTAGAACGTCAGGTGTTATATTTCCATCAGCCATGTTCATTTCATACTGGTCCAAAATATCTGCATGTTTCATATCTTTCAATGGCATTAAAGCCGCGCTGAAAATACCAGCTATATCTGGTTCACCATTCACTTCCATTGCGTCTACAACTTCTTGGAATTGAGGTTGTAAGTTTATGAACCACCTATCCGGATTAGCTTTATGACCCCATCTCATTGTAGTTCCATAGTCTGCAGAAACAAAAGTAGGTTTGTTTCCATATTGGCTAGGTTCTGAATGAACTTTAAAACAATGTTTCTTTCTATATGTTTTGTTGAAATTTAACCTTTTATTTTTCACCGAGTTCATCCAAAGATTGAAAGTTATATGGTCGTAAGTAAAAAGGATTGTTGTATTTGCGTACACTTTCTTTCAGTTCTTCCATTCTATGCTGGATATTTTCATCTGATGTTGGAGTCTTTTGTATGTCGGCGAACATTTTTCGATATTCTTCTACTATGTCAGCCGAATTTTTCTTAGACTCTTGGAAAGATTCCATATTCTCCGCATACACTTGTTGAGGGTCAAGATTTTTCGGCTGTTCCAAATCTTCATCTAGTTCTGTGAAGTTAGTTTCCAAAGGAGGGACTTGTTCGTTTCCTTCAGGCTCTTCTAGCTGTTGTTGCTGAACTATTTCTTCCATGTCTGGTTGTATCTGAACTTCTTCCTGTGGAGTTTCTTGTACCTCATCTGCTGGCATTTCATATATTCCGAGACCGTTTTTAACAAGTTCCCTATCTAAGTCATCCGGACTCATAAACCTTTCTTCTTTCGTTCCGTCTCTATTTTTTACGCGTTTCATGAAGAGAGTTGAATTATCGTTTAGCTCTGACACCAAATATCTTGGAGTAAATTCAGTCATGTCATTTGGATGATATGCTATTAAATCATATCCCTTAGCGAGCTTGTATTTTCCAGGTTTGAAATTATATCCCATTTGGTGCTGAACCATAAAGCTAAATAGGTTCGGGTCAGTATTTCCTTCCTTGAACTTTCTAATAGCTTCTTTATATCTGTCACTAAAGTCAAGAGTATCTGGGTAACCATAGTCTTCCTTAAGCATTTTTAAGAATTCTTGGTTTCCTTGTTCTCTACTTCTTTTATGTCCTTGCTCTGTTTGTGGTTGTTGCTGTGCAGTGTTTTGAACTGTTGGTTGTGGTGCAGTGTTTTGAACTGTTGGTTGTGGTGCAGTGTTTTGAACTGTTGGTTGTGGTGCAGTGTTTTGAACTGTTGGTTGTGGTGCAGTGTTTTGAACTGTTGGTTGTGGTGCTGGTTTTGGTGCATGCCTGTGTCTGTGTCCATGTGACGATGTAAATGTTTTAGGTAGTCCTGGTGCAGGTGCTTCTCTTGGAGGGTTTGGTGGTATATAAGTTCCACTAGCTAGTATATAAGTTCCACCAGCTGGTATATAAGTTCCACCAGCTGGCACATATGTTCCATCTGCAGCATAATGTCCTACCTGACTTTTCGTTTTTAAGAAAGCATTTACTAGGTCTGTTTTGGTCTGTTGTAACTCTTTTTCTTGACTTTCCACAACAGTTGCTCTAACGGCGTCATAGGCACTTTGAACTGCCTGTCTCGTTGCTGCATCTGTTATTTTCGTCATATTTTGTGCTACTTCTCTTAACTCTTTGTCGAAACCTTCAGACTTCAGTTTCTTTCCAGATGAGAAGTCGTTCACTAGTTTCACCTTACTATGAAGAGCTTCGAAGGCGTTCTTAAAGTCAGCATTCATTAAAGCTTCATTTGAACTGTCTTCATCCGCTTGTATTTTTGTCCTTATTGACCCTATAAGTTGGGCTGCTTTAGCGTTGGCTTGGGCATCTAACCAGTCATTATTAGCTTTTATATATTCTGCGCTTTTCATTGCCTTTTGCATGGCTGCGTCGTTATTTTTACTTTCTTGTGCTAAGTTTTCATACTGTACGGTTTGGTTTTGCAACTGTAAAAGTTTTTCTGCCTTTACATTTGCTTCAACTTCTTTTTTATACTCATCGCTATCCATATATGTCTTCAGGGCTTTTTGTTTTATTTCTTCATCTTTCAGTACTTTATATTGAGTAGTATGGTTTTTCAAATTTATAACATCTTGTTCCATTTTTGCTACTTCTGCTGCTTTTTCTGACACTTTTTTCGCATATTCCTCTGTACTTAGTTCTTTCAGTTGTTCTTCTTTCTTCTTTTTCTCTACGTTTAACTCATTGAGTTTCTTTGTGTGTCTGTCATATTCTAGTTTCTTTTCGTTTTCACTTATTTGTTTCTGTATGTCTATGTTTGACTTTTTGACATCTGTTATTTGATTTTTGAGTGAACTCAAATTCATTTGACTTTGAGGGTTATAAGCTGTTCCGTCTGCAGCTCCACCATAGCCTGCCATTTTCGCTAAAAGTGCCGCTCTTAAACCTCCACTCTGTGCACCAATAACTCGGTTTAAAAGCATAGGGTTGCTTGACATTTGTTGCAACATAGTGGGGTCATTCATCATTTGTTGTTGCAACTGTTGTTGTGGTGTCAGTTTTACTATTGGATGTTTCAATGCTCTCTTCCTCTTACGTATATTCTTACGTAGCTTACGTGGCATTTTAAGTGAAGTTAAAAAGCGGTTTTTGACAGATGTTTATATGACACTTTTTGTTCAGCACAAAAAACTACTCGGTCAACGTGTTGTCAGTTTTGTAAAATAACCGTCCTATCTCATTCTATAAGGGGAAAAGGCTTCTCAAAGTATACTTCCTTGGGACGCCTGTAACTTTTCCTGTAGCGACGATAGACCCTTACTTGTCCGGACAAAGTTATACTAAACATCTTCAGGGCTAGAGGGCACGAAGTGCCTGGAGGCCCCACTACCTTTTTTTTTTTATTTATCATGCAATTCTTCTTGCGACCAAAGATTTGAATAAAAGTTCAAAAAATAAGATAGCTTAAACAATAATATACGGTAGTGTTTACTAATAGATGAATAGTATATAAATTCTATTAAAATGGATTTGATCCAAAAAAATATAAAACCAAAAATAATTGTTATAATTTAAATGAAGAAGTAATTTAAAACGATATTGAGACACTCATGTCAAAAGTTTTATATCTTAACTACACAAATGTTTTCAAAGTGGACATAGAAAAATATATTGAAGGCATAGAGTTTGTGAGTTGCCATTGGACAGAGTTGTATGAAAAATGGAAAGACAAAGAAAACGTTTTCTTTATTTGTGACCCACCATTCTATAACACATGGGATTTTCAATACCAAGTTGACTGGACTTTGAGAGACTCTTTAGAAACTTTAGACTTTATACATAACCACCCATGCTTTTACTTTACATCCGATAAAAGTGGTTTGGAAACCGTTATGAGATGGTTAGAAGACATACATGACTATGAGTTTATTTACGATAAAATAGAGTATGAGAGAGGTCCCATAAACTGGAGAAAGTGTCACAATAAAGAAATTTTATTAGTCAGTAAATGTGGTTTGAAATCGGACTGTTAGTTTTAGGATTTTTCCATTGTGTAATTTATTTATTTGACGTGGCAGAAAGATATAGAGAATATGAAGATGAACCAATGCCAGAGAATGTTCAGCATATGTACTCGTAAGATATATTTTTATCTAATATTAAAATGCAAGGAGTAGATGCGCAAGGTCAACCAAATGTTGCACAGCTTGGAGCACATAACCCTGAAAATATTCCAAATGAAGTCAGAATACAAACTGCATTGGCAAACTATGGTCAAGTGCCGACAAATGTTCAAATGCAAACTGCCATGTCAAATGACGCTGCGTTAGGTTTGCCACCATGGTATGCAAATATGAGATGGAAAGAGTTTTATACAAACCCTGAAGTCGGATATAAACAACTTTATGCAGATGACGCAAATACAGGTTTAGACCCAGAATATTTATTCTATCAGAAGAGAAACAGAATATATGAACTTCAGTTAAAGAATGCAATGGAACTCAGAAGGAAACGTAAAAGACTTGGCGGCCATTAGATTTTTACATATAGTAAAATGGGTTTCTTCAGTAAGATAAGAAACTTCTTCAAAAGAGTTGGAAGAGGTATATGGAATGGAGTAAAAGCTGTCGGAAGAGGAGTATGGAACGGAGTCAAAAATATTGGTAAAAGAGTAGGTCAGTTTGTTGATATTATACCTAAAGACCCTGAACCAGAAGAACAAGCTCCTGTAATACAACAGCCTGAACCTGCACCACAGTCAAGTTGGCAACCACAACCGGTATATTAAAAAGTTATATTTTTATCGTTCGATAGTAGTTGTATATGAAACTAAGTTCTAAGTAAAACGCATGGTATAATGGAATTATTCTTTTTCTTCCATCTGTAGTAAACCATACTTGAAAGTCTGAAATACTTCCACTTGGTGGTTCGTATAACTTTGTAGGTTTTTCGTAAAAGTCATTTGCCAAGCATAAGAAAGAGTTTTGGGCGCCAGAAAATGAAGCATGAACTATCACAGCATCTTGGTCGAAAACATCTTTAAATAAATATGGTTCATCTCTTGCATATCGACTGTAGATATTTGCTAAAGGAGGTTCAACTTTCTGATTTAACATTCTTTGCAAATAATACCATGACATTGCAGTGAATTCTGTATATATTTGTTCGTCTTTATTTGGATTGTCTTCGTAGATTTGAAATGACACTTGTGAATTTTGTTTGTCATATACAATTCTCACATAAAGTGTGCTATCGGTATTCGCATATTCATCAGCATATTTTGCATAACATGAATTTATTTTATCTTCTATATTTTTTAATGCAGTCTGTAGAGAAGATGAGAGGTCAACTTGTATTAGCTCAATTTCTTCCCACATTTTTCGTTGCCCTTCAGATGTATAATCTATATGAAACCTTACAATAAATGGAAAACTTTTATCTTCTACAGACACAAACTTTATTCTTCGAAAGCCAATAGCTTTTGTGACAGATGGGTCTCTTAACCATCTTAATGGGTAGTCAAAACGATAGCCTTCATGCTTTATAGTATCTAAGTCAAACTTTTGACCTACATTAGTAAAAAGCTCATCTAATGGTTTAGTTGTAGCAACTCTTGAATTTTCTTTTTCTATTTCGAGCATATTTTATCTAGAATAAAAATGTCGAAAGATATTGCTTCCATAAGAGAAATACAACAGAACAGACAACTCATTATGCAAGCTCTAAATAAGAACACAACAAACTTTTCAAACTATGCTAAAATATCTGAGTCATTGAAAGAAGGAAACTTAAAACTGACAATAAACCCTATGACAGATGAGTTTCTGTTTCAAGACAATAAAAACAATACTGTTTGTATAAATCCAACAAAAGGACTTTTAAATGAGAAACCTATAAATGAACTTCTTTTGAAAGCAGATGTTGACAATAAAGCTGACAAAGAATATGTCATTGAAAAAGTTCAAGAAGAACATGACAGAGCAGAAGCAACATATGCAACAAAAGATGACGTTGTAAATAAAGCTGACAAAGAAACTGTAGATATGTTAGCACAAACGGTTTCAAGTCATGACAGAGCCTTAATGGAAGACGGACAACATTTGCAAAAACTTGACAAAGATGTTTCAAATAATAAGTGGAAGGTAGACTATTTGAATGAAACCGTAAATGGTCAGAAGCAGGAAATAATAAGAATGGAAGGTGAAATATCTGGAAAAGCTGACAAAGAACATACTCACAATATTTCTGATGTAAATTACCTTCAAGATAATTTAGATATCATGGGTCGATATATATATAACCATACAATGAAGTTTGATGAACTTGAAGGAGATGTTGCTAGTTTAGAAGGCGCTAGCGAGTTGTATTCTCGGAGCATTAGAGAACTTGAAAAAGACACAAAGAACTTAGATGAAACCAAAGCTGACAAAATAGAAACTATGTCAGTAAAACTGGAAAACGGTATAGACTTGGAAACAGAGAATGTATATTTGGAAGAGCGAGCTACAAGTGACCATGGTTCCAAATATACTTTCAAACAAGAAAATGCGATACAAGCAACATTTACATATTTCAATGGTAGCTATGACAATACCAAGGTTATGAAAAAAGGTGAAACAGCAATTTTTGGACCAGATAATTTTGTATATGAAATACTTTACGAATATAAACTGTTTCGTACCGAAATGGCTAACAAAAAAGTGACAAAAAACCTTAAATTGCGCGGCAATTTTAATTAAAAAAATAAACATTAATTTTTGTGATTGATATTATGCATTTTATTTATATTATATAAGATTTAAATTTAGGGGAAAAATTGGAAAAAAATAAGATTGGAAGTCTTTAGGTAAGAAGGAAAGGGCAAGAGATATATAGTGTACCTATATACCTCTTGCCCTTTCATTCTAAGTAGAAATGGGAGAAACTTTGTCCGCATCATAAGTTATGCGGACAAAGTTTCTCCGATTTCTAATGGGAATTGCAGGCTATGAGGCACTGATATATAATCAGTACCTCATAGCCTACAATTCCCCTTATTAGACTTCCAAACTTTGAGTTAATGTCAAGACATTAACTCAAAGTTTGGAAAACTTCTCGTAAGAATCAATCGTCAAAAACCTCGATTGCAGTTATATTCATTGTGTTAAATTTGATTTATTTTAAAATTTTTATAAATTAAATTTTATATAACATAAAGCGTTATGAATTAGTATTTCCATATAAATTTTATCTCGAAAATAGTAATTCTGTACAGTTATATTTCGGTTAATTTTGGAAATTTCTAGGAATACTTTAAGATAGTATGATTATATATAACTCTGCCTTCATGATTTATTTTAGCTTTCGCGCAAATATCAGTTAACTTAACTCCATTATTTGATTTTGTGATGGCTTCACAAAGCCAATCAATATCAATCTCTTCTGGAGAATGTCTTCTCATCTAGAATATTTTCAATACTTTACATACAAACATTTTTATTTCTAAAAAACTTTTTAATTTTTTCTAGGATATATGAATGAAAATAGTTAGAACAAGATTTTGAAGCTCAAAACATTAAAAATTATTAAAGATTTGTATAATATGATTAAAAATGGGAAATAATATGAGGCAATATAAAGGAATATGAATATTAAATAAATATATCTAAATAGAAAGAATCAGAAAAATCAAATTATTGGCGCCAAAAATGTCACCTTTTTGGTGAGCCATTTCGGTATGAGATACTTTACGAATATAAACCTTTGAACTTATATGATATGATGTACCCTGTTGGTTCTGTTTACACTTCTATGAAAAATACTAACCCAGAAATTTTGTTTAAAGTTGGTAAATGGAAGCAGATAACAGACAAGTTCTTATATTGTGCAAACTCTTCAAAACAAACTGGTGGAAGCAAAAAGATATCTGTCGACAACTTGCCACCACATAGTCATTCTGGTACAACAAGTTCTAATGGAAACCATAGTCATAGGGTTTGCAAACAAGGATATAACACTGTTTCTCAGACTTCAATGCAAATTCAAGTTATGTCAAGATCTCATTTTCCAAACGACCCAGTAGACTGGAATGGAATGTGGACAGATACAACTGGAAACCACCAACATACTTTTACAACAACATCTACAGGAAATGGAACAGACTACATGCCACCTTACATGACAGTTTACGCATGATATCGTTATGCTTAGTCGTCATGTTCCACTTCTTTAGCATATTCGTTAGGTGTTGTCTTAAATTTGTTAGGAACTGTCTTTGAATAGACACCACCTTGAACTTTGACAAGTTTGAAACGAGGTCGGACAATAGTCGTTCCATCTTCTGCTTTCAGTTTGTACATTTTGCCATCTTGACCAAGAACTTCATAATATTCTCTTGTATATCTTCTTCTGTTTTTACGACCACGAATACGAGTACCTGTAGCTTTCCCATTTTTAGAGTCTATAGTATTTTCATAAGGGTCATATTTAGGTATTTCAATTTTTACTTTGTCACCTTCATGAAGTTTGAACCCTGGCATTTTTTCTTGTTTGTCTCTCATGACTAAACCTTTGAATATAAACTCTTTTTCTAACTTAGGGTCATTTAACATTTCATTGGGGGAATGACCACCCAAACCTCTTTGCGGACGGTTATTGTAAATATCTATACACACTCTCATTTTTGCCTCGGTGAAGTGTCTATATTTATCGTCATATGACATTTCATCTTTTTCATCGTCTTTTGGTTGGTTTAAGTCTCTCAAAGTTCTTATACATCTGTCATTGACACCAAGGGCAGAATGGTTCTGGTCGACGATAAAATATTGGTTGACATTATATGACTTCAGAGTTAATTTTATATCTTCTGATTTGAAAGAACTTTCTTGGTCAGATGTCAGTTTGCTTGGATGATATTTGTCAATGAATATTGTCAAAGCTGCTTTAACATCTAAAACACCTTTGCTTTGTAATGGTAAGGCGTCACAGTATCTTGTGTTTTGACCCACAAATATTAACCAGTATGGTGGTCCATCTTCTTCATACCTCGGAATGTTTTCCAAGATATCCATGAACCATGCATTCGGAGTTGAACTGAAGATTTTTATCATTTGTGTTCTCTTTATGTCATTTGGAACGTACTCATCCTGATTCGACATTTTTAACCTATAAGAAATGGGTTTATTTGGAGCAATAGCAGGAGTCGCATCTAGATTTTTGCCTGTTATCGGTAGAATAGCTAGAGGTGCATTTGGTGTTGGAAAGAAAATTTTGAGTACATTGGGTATACTTAAAGACAAAGCTCAACCTGTTATACAAACTGTACAGAAAGGTTGGGAAGTAGCACGAGATGCAACAAATCTTATTCCAAATCCTGAGACAAGAGGTAAAGTTCAAGGATGGATGGACAATGTAGGAAAACAAGCAGGAAACTAGTATAACAGAGCGAATGACTATTATAACCAAGCAGGAAATTATATGAACCAAGGTGAAAGATTCTTTAACACAGGATATAACCATGCACAACAGTGGGTAAACAATAACCAACCACAACCGCCTCAAACGTGGAGAATGTAAGGTTTTTTATTGAGATGAAATGAACAATGCTGCTTTAAACAGAATGAGTCATGGAAGACCACCTTTTACACCACGTTACTGTAAAGTTCTTCCTCTACCTCAAGAAGTTTTAGACCGACTTAAAAAACCTAAACAACCAGTTGAAAACAAACCAAACTAAAATTTTTACTGAGATGAAATGACCGAAGAAGTTGAAACAGTAGATTTGGCACCACAAACAAAAAATTCAGAACCTTTGTCAAAACCTGTCAAAGAACTTACAGATGAAGAGAAAAATTCAATAATAGAAAGTGCCAGGTCTGGAAACACAAATCCTAACTATAAAGTCACTTTTCATAGAAATGGAACGGCAAGTATCTCAAAAAAGAAACAGACCCTTACAAATATATCTCCCTCAATATTTGAGATAAACCGTTTTGTCAGTGGAGACTATTAAATAAAATAAAAAAATAGAGGGGGTCTCCGTTGACAAAATGGTTCTATCTCAAATATTCATTTTTCACAAACGAGTGGTCATATCATTTTTGTCTAATGCAAGACCACAGTAGTAGTATGACTGACAATTCTTTACAAAAGCTCTTTAAAGGTCAAACACTTATATCCTCATACTTTACTAGTATGTCCAAAGAGGTTACACAGGTTTCAGTCCAATCAGACTCCAATCAGACACAAATTGAAGCTCAAATTCAACCAAAAGAAACTGCAGAAGTCGAACAAACATCAGAGCAACCTTCAGAACAAACAATAACACAACAAACTACAGAAGCTCAAGTTGTTTCAGTCCAATCAGACACCAAACATACGCAAAGTTCAACTAAAAACTTACACTCCTACAGAACCAGAAGGTGTCTTCTCATTCTCAACAACAGAAGCAAGATATAGAAGACTCATTGCAGCTTATCCAAACAATTTGTCCTTAACAGACAACAATGACTATGATAGATATTTCAAAAGTATAATAAAACCAGTCGAAACATTAGCAAACAAAGTTCAAAACCCGACAGTAATGGTTGACTTTTTCTTGTCGAATTTGCCTTATGTTTCAACTATGATATCTCTTCAAGCAATTGACGAGTTCATTATTTGCTGTGAACCAAACTTAAGAGAACAGCTATATGAAACACTCAAAGACTTTCGTCCTTATCCTTTAACTTACAATTGGAAAGAAGATGAAAACAAACGCGGTTCTTTCTCCTGGAATCTTTCCATTGTTGCTCCAGCTGGTGTAGCTGCACATCCATTCGAAATATATCCAAAATTGCATTACGAAAACAATATGCATATTATAACAACAGCCGCTTTAGATATTCCTGAACGGATACCAGATGGAGAAGAAGTTTCAATAATATCTGTTCAAGCAAACCGAGTTGCAATGCCACTTACAGTATGCAAATTCACTCACTCAAGCAGACAATTCTATCAAAATCTTGAGTTCGTTTTTACTGGCACAGCCAAAATGCTTCTCAAAAAACCAGAACAAACCAAAATAACCATCTTCTTATCTGGTTATTGTGAAGATGAAGACAATTCGGACGAAGAAGAAGAAGAGGAGGAGGAAACAAGCGAAGACTCAGACGATATTCAGTTCATTTCCATCCGTAAAAAACATTAAAGCAAACATTTCAGAATAAAAATTTTAATTTTAATCTAAACAAATTCTTTTCTATATGATGCGACGATAAAATAAACTAGTTTACATATTGTAAACAAAAAAGTGACAATAATGTAAACTAAAAAGTGCCACTTAGAAAAAGTGACACCCAGGAAAATTTGGCGGGGGCGGTCACCCCCAGGTCACGAGGAAAAATCCTGAGCCCCCAGGACAGCCAGAGCGCGCAGCGCGGAGGGTGGAACATTTTTTTTCCCAAAAACATTTGTATTGGTTTTCACAAAGGATTGTTTGAATGATACAATAATAGTATAATTGATGAGCAGAAGGATAAACACCAGCTAACATAACACTGATAAACTTTGTGGATGCAGAAATTAAAAGGTTGTTTTATATTTCATCATTCGTTAGTAAAAATACAAAATAATATGTTGAGCAAGCCAATGGACAAATCTAATATCCATGAGCTTGACCAATGCGTATGGGCAAAGCAAGTTGTCCATGAGAATATGTATAATATAAAATTAAAATCTTCTATGAACTTGCTTATTATAACATTAGAGGAATGTCTTGCATTTATATTTAAGGATGGTTAGCGTCGTCATTGAAAACTCAATTTTTTTTGAAATAATTTTTTCTTGGATGTTTTTTTTTCAAGTTTTTATGTGTTTGATCAGAACGACAGCATTAATTTTATTATGCTTTCCGCATCAAGTTGCTATTCAATAAGAATAAATTTCAAAAATATAATTATTTTTTTGCTTGAAAGTATCAAAAAACAGATATTTATTTATTAGACAATTTTCCGAGTGTAAACTTTGCGATCAAAGCTTCTTCTGCATCAGTAGCATCAAAAACCGCTCCCTCAATAACATCCCTTGACAATTCCCAGTTCGTTGGCAATCTGTCAGTCTTATTCTTCTGTATTGGAAGCAAATCCTCGTCAACTTCATTGTGACCAACCGTTTTCAAGAACAATTTGCGTCTTTTCGTCACCATTGGGTCTTCTTTAGGAGATGGCTCTGGAGGAGGGTCCGGCATGAAGACGAAAGCGTCGTAAGGAGAGTTTTGTGTCTGCGGAGCAACGAGTTCATCGGAAGTGAGGTAAGGAGGGAATCTATTATATTCTCTCTTCTCATTCTGAAGGAGGAACTTCACTTTTTCACTTTCTTTTTCGTATCTTTTGATCAAATCTTCCGAAATTCCAGGATTCAACAAAAGAACGCTTCTGATACTTGAATTAACTGAAACAGCGTTATATATAATATCGATTGTTTCAGTTGTTAAGTGGTTTCCTGAGAGATCTACGAATGCAATATTCGTCATCGACTTCAAAACTTCGGCAATAGGAGATGCGGCTTCTCCCATGAATGAAGAATCATCTCCACGTAAAGAAAGAACAGTTAGGAATTGCATATCGATGATTGAGTTTGCAAATTCCGTAATTTTCGCAGGACTCTTCTCACCGAAGGATTTGTCCATGAAAAGATTGGCCAGCTTCTTGTTGCGACGGATGAAATGCAATAAACCAAGTCTAGATGCATTTCCGCACCATGAAAAGTCAATTAAATTTGAGAATGCGGATTTCTCGAATAATTCGAACAATTGAGCCAAGTCAGCATTATGAATGACCAACTCATCAGCGTAAAGACGCAATCCCAGCTTCCATTCGAAGCCAAAAAGAAATTCAAGAAAATCTTGAACGCAGCTGCGGCCAAATTCAAGTTTGTTGATGTCAAGACGACATAAATTACCTGGAACATGCAATTTCTGCTTGTCTTGAACAACATCTCGACAAAAATTTCCGCTCAAATTCAAACAGCGTAAATTTGTAAAATCGTAAGAAAAAAGCTGTTGTACGACATGGCTGACTTCAAGATTAGCATTTGCAAGGCTTAAAACCGTTACTCCTTTGATGAACCATAATAATCTTGGAAGATGAAGGCCTCTGGTCTCATCGAAGTTAAAATACGATGTCTGGATGCAAAGCTCGTTCTTGAAGAACGCATCTGTGTAAAAAACTGAAAAAGCTGGGTCTACAAAAGCATTATTCAGCGAAAGAGTCTGAATTTGATGCTTGATACCACATTGGGATATTATAGATAACTGGTCAGGGTTTAATTGTGTGTTTTTGAATGTTAAAGCAGTACATTCAAATTTTGCAACTTCCAGGAACTTGATGAACTGTTGATCAAGTGGTATTTCGAATGATAAGTGACAGAATGGTATAAATAACTCGCGAAGTTTTAAAAGTAATACGTCTGGAAGAGATTTATTGAAAATTCCTGAAATACACTTTGAATATGGTTGTAAAGCGAATATTATAGGAATAATGTAGTTTCCCCAGTCAGAAAAATAAAAATTAACTTCGTAATTGTTAATATATTTTTTCAATTTTTCTATATATGCATCTGGGATTGTAATATCTTGATATTGACAATATACACGAAGACGCATTAAGACCGAGTTGCCATCGAACGAAAATTTGTCTTTTGTAAGTAAATCAATGTTCATTTTTTGAGACCAATACGGGCCCATCAAACGCTGTAAATGGCCACCTATAATCTGTGCAATGTTTATGTAATCTGATGTCAAAAACTCAAATTGCGTGTCAATTTTGTTTTTTGTAAATTTTATGATGAATTTTGACTGATATTCAACAAGTGTAATTGCCGTTAAGTCTAGCCAACAAGATTTCTTATCAGCAGTGATCTTTTTTCCTGGATGAACATAAAATAATGAACTTTCAGTGGCAACAATCACTTCATTCTCTTCTTTTCCTTTATTATTGATTTTCTTGACAACTTGTACGAGCAAGACATCTTTTTCATTGGAAAGCCGCTGCTTAATTGCAGAGATATCAATGCTCATAAAATTATCAAGAAAAAATTCTGAGGTAACGAAAAATTAACTCCCCCCTTTTTTTATTTTCTTTACATTTCGAAATAAAAAAAAATATTCATTGTCCTCTGATTTTCTATTATTAGATGCTATTAGAGTTAAAGAATATTACATAAGGGCAGTTGAACTCAATAGGTTTCCATATTCTTCCCTTTTCTTGTGAACATTTGAAAATATCTTTCGATATTGACCTTTTTAATTGATATCTACAATATGTAACACAGTTAGTTCTTCAATTTGCTTATTGTATGTTACTTTATAGAAGAAGATCCAACATTTTACATTAAATTGTTTCTGATTTTGGCATCAAAGCAATACAAAATATGGATATCAATATTTTTTTGCGATTCAAACTTATGATAGTGAGAAATCAAATGAATAGGTGTATAATATTTGATGAATTTCTGTAAATTAACTCTTTGAATGAATAGGTTGTCTTATTCAAAATATTTTCAAATTGAACGTTAGGGTATCAAAAAATACATAAAAACTGAAATAAAAATCACATATTTAATAAAAAACAAAATAAAAAACTATTATTCGAGAGCAGGACCAAATAAGAACTTTTCCATGGCCTGTTGCTCTGCGATTTGTCGAAGGAGAGCTTCATTATTTGTCTTTTGGTAGTGTAATGGAAGAGATCTTTCCATAAGATGTCTTCCAGTGTTTCTCTTGATTGGTTTATTGGCTCTTTCAAGAGCTTGTTCTTTCTTTTCTTGTTGGATTCTCTCCTTCTCCTTTTGCTGCTCAATTCTCATTAATTCGCGGCGATCTTTATCAAATTTGGCCTGTTTCTCAGCAATAAACTTAGGACTTACCAATTCGAGGGCTTTATACATGTCCTCCATGGTATTTTCTATTTTTTCAAGCTTTGCAATCGGAGGAATATCAGAATCAATTTTAAAACAGTTGTAAAATGTTTTATGAATAAGTTCTGCAAGCCTTTTGATTTCTGCAACTGTATTTTCTTCGGATATCTCTGGTTTTGGAGTAACTTTTGAATGAGAAGTTAAATCTCGCTTAGAAACAATTTCTTCAAGCTGTGCAAGTGAAGAATTAACTTCTTTGATGATATTTTCAGTTGGGATTTTCGTTCCATTGATTGCTTTTTGAAAATAATCACATTCTCTTATTAAGAACAGATTTTCATTTTCTATTTGCGTAAACTCATTGATAAGATTATCTGGACTATCCATGAGATGTTCATCATTAAATTTGTCAATAAATTCCTGATAAGTTTTGTAATATTCGAGAGTTTCTTCGTTCTTTGAAATTTCGGAACGCATGATATCATTCGCAAGCTTCTGTCTTTTCTGTTTTTGCTGAAGAGTGACATGTTCAAGCGTAGCAAGTTCTGCAGCTTTTCTTGCCTTTCCGAGTTCTTCTTCGATCTTAGTTGTAAGGTATTTGTACTTCTCACCTGTCTTACTTATTTCTGATTCATCATCTGCAAACTCTTTTTCATTGTCTGATTCTTCTTTTTTGAGACGATTAATTTCTTGAGTTTTCATGTCAATCAACAACTGTGTCATATATACCTCTCGCTTTGATTGAATAAATTCTGTTATTCTTTGAGATCTAGCTTCTTTTCCTTCACGACGAGACATTGTTGAAACATTACTTGAATGGTTTGTAGATCTAGATATCGTTGTTTGCTGCGATTTGCATGGCGGTATCTTTGGTTGGAGCAAATTTGTACGTTGAACAAGCGACATACTTAATAAACTACTCCTTGCTTCTCTCTCGCGCAATACTTTAGCTTCTTTGTAGCCAAACATCTCACTAGGTTGAGTCATTTTAAATGGATTGGTATAAGGACGCATAAATAAAGCAGAACCAGTGGATGAGCGCGTTGACATTCAAATTGTAAAGATAAGAAAATTGTGAGAAAAAAACGAAATCAAGAAAATTTTCTTGAAATAATTTGAAATTCTTATGTAGTGCTAGAATGGGAATATTTTTTAAAACCATACAAATTATCGATAGCAAAATTTGAATTTTGAAAAGGAAAGCGTTTCTTGTGTATAGGAATCTGTTCTCATGGAGTAGATAATAAAGATCGAAATATTGTGAGCTATATTGCTTTTCTTATAAATTTTTAGAAATATAGGATATTTTGGCCCAATATTTTGCATAAATATCTTTTAACACTAGTGTTCTTAAATTCTAATAGGTCAATTTAAATTGATTTACAATCCTCACAATTTTGAATCTTCGTTTTGAATTCATAGTCTATTATCAAATATAGTTATATAACTACTCACGTGCATTTGTGCCAGGCCTAATTCTTCTTGCTTCTGGTATCTTTCATGTTTATTGGTTCCAAAATTAACATTGATGATTTTGTTCTTAATATTAACACATCTCTTTCTATTCATTAAGCATGATTTGTTTCAATAAAAAGAGGGAGAAATTCTGCATTCAATTGAAATTTTGGAACTAAGAATAAACAATTGCAAACAATCCTCTATATATCTCTAACATATTCACAAAGACGAATTTCACAACTTGGAAAAGTGATAAACTCAAATTTAGAGAAAGAATGATAATTGTAAATGTTGATCTAATAAAGAACGAATGTTAGAGGGAGATCAAATGTGAATAATGGGGTACAAAATTGTGTTGCCTTTAGAATTAGATGGCTTGTGGATTAGAAAGAAAATAAACATTCCTATGCATGATTGGATTGGATGACCAAAGAGATATTTTAAATGATAAGAGCTCAAAAAACGATTTTAAAAAGGGAGGGTCAATGGTCTAGCGGAATGATTCGCGCTTCGGGTGCGTGAGGTCCCGGGTTCGATTCCCGGTTGGCCCCAATATTTTTTTTAAAATTATTTTCCAATCCATATTGAATGAATTTTGCTTTTTTCTACGAGTAACTCATTTGACATTACCACAGTCAGTCAGTGGCGATTGATTGCTGTTTTGAAAAATTAGTCAAAAAAAGTCAAAAAATTTTCAAAGCATTTATTTATTATATATTCCTTGATTTGCAGTTAATACTACTTATATATCATATGAATCTTCCTTAATTTTGGTCTCAAAAATTCAATAACCATACAATTTAGAAATTAGTCAAAATTTCTCAATCATGGAAGCTGACTATGAAAAGAAATATACTGATTTATCGGAACATCTGAAAAGCTTTTCTGCATAAAATCTAACGAATCTATTGAAGATATTTGCAACTTAATTTCAAATGTTTTAATTTCTAAGTATCAGCTTTCCATGAGATTAGTTAGAAAGATTATCTTATTTGCAGGACAATGCAATTATGCTTTTGTGGAGAATTATTTCAAAATATTAGAACTAATTGGTTCGAAATATAAAAAATTACAGAATTAAAATCAAAATTACCAAAGGAAGGTTCAGTTGAATATATGGTTATGTTCGATCAAATAGATAAATTTAAGGAATATGTTTCACAAAAAGACGTCGACTTTTCCTTAGATATTATTCATCTGAAAGATTTTGAAGGGCTAAATGATCCGGACCTAGATGAAAGTGATTACACCAATTTATCATTATTTGAGGCATGCGCATATTTTGGATCTGTAAACATTTTCAAATTCTTAATTTCAAATCAACAATACAAGATATCTAAAAAAGTTCTTTACTACTCACTAATCGGACGGAATACAGATATTATTAATGAGTGCATGAAACATAAGAAAATGAACATAGATTGCCTCAGAATCATTGTGAAAACTCATTTCAACGAAATGCTTGAATATACTATTGAACGTGAGATATTTGATTATGGTGCAAATTGGTGTGGTGGTCCGGTTACTTATCAAGCTCCTTTCGAAGATATTATCAAATACCAAAACTTGAAAGCTGTATTCTTGCTTTACAAGAAATTCAAAACAGGAATATTTCCATGGTGTGCTGCATTTCCACAAACAATCGATATTATCAAAAAAGAAAAAGATCTTCCCTATTATGACTACTATCAAAATAACATTTTAGATTACGCTTGCCAATCCCAAAATGGTGAAATATGTAAATTTTTATTAAACTCAACTAATGCAAACGATAAATATGTCAATGAATCCAATGAGGGTAGATTGAGTACCCCTCTTCATTTTGCTGCAAAGTGGAATAACAAAGAAGCCACCGAACTTCTTATTTCGCATGGTGCAAATATCAATGAAAAATATCAAGAAGGAAAACAGCTCTTCATATTGCAGCATGTAATAATAGTAAAGAAATAGCCGAACTTCTTATTTCACATGGTATAAATATCAATGAAAAAGATGATAATGGAGAAACCGCTCTTCATTATACAGCATGTTCTTATGACAAAGAAATAGCCGAACTTCTTATTTCACATGGTATAAATATCAATGAAAAAGATCAAAAAGGAAAAACAGCTCTTCATATTGCAGCAGAATATAATAGTAAAGAAACAGCCGAACTTCTTATTTCACATGGTGCAAACATCAATGAAAAAGATAAAAATGGAAAAACAACTCTTTATTATGCAGTTGATGAGAATCATAAGGGAATACTTTATTGAACTTCTTATTTCACATGGTCAATAAAGTATTTTTCCTTCTCTTCCTTTTATTAAGTTTTTAATACTGATTCTATTCATAAAACAGATTTTTTACAATTGTACCTTTTTACTATAATAAAGTTCTTCATAATACCACTTTCTCATCAAGTTGAGTTCTCATATATCCAGTAAGTCCAAATAGAAGCCCTAACATGGAGAACTGACCTCCTTTTGGCTTTCTGGAAGTAGGAAGAGCAGCTTTGGATTCTATTGCTGCTCTTTCCATGAAGAAAAGGAGAAACTAACACAACAAACGCACATATTGAATTGTATTTTTTTACATTTTTTTTTTGAATGTAAGCGGTTATAAAATATAAATTCTCGGACATACGATTATTTTTGATTCAAATGCTGTTCGGCATTAAAAGCAAAAATAATCATATACCTGAGAATTACACTTCTCCGACATTTTTGTGTCGCTTCGCGCCCCTGACAAAACGTCGGAAAAGTGTAAATTTTCAAAAAAAATTGAATAGTTTTTGTGGCTTGAATTCAAAAAATATAAAATATCCATACACAACAATAGAAGTAAGATTTCATCGACAAATTCCTTTTTGGGAAAATTTTAATTCAATTTTCAGTTTGATAAGAAGTTCAATTTTCCTATTACTTCATTTCTCTTGTTTCTGCTAATGGCAAGCATCCAAGAAGTCTTCACTCACTTCAATGTTGCTCAGGAAAACATCGAAAGACTTGATCATTTTGTCGACATTATCAAGTCGCAATCAAATCTTAACAAATCAATGACAGTTTTAGATTTTGGTTGCGAGAAAGGTTTCCTCGGATTAAAGCTTATTGATGATGCCAAGAAGATTGCTTTTCTTGATCCAGATCCAAATGCAATTTCTATCGCAGAAGAATCTCTTAAGATGATGGGCAAAACAAACTATGAAATCATCAATAAGGTTGTAGAAGAATACAATGGTTCAAAGTTTGATCTAGTTTACGCATCCGTTTCCTTACATTACGTTCCAGATGTTAAATCTGCCCTTACAAAGATAAAATCACTACTCAACCCCGATGGAAAACTTGTTATCATCGAGATCTACCACAAACACTTCCCACAAATTCCAAAAGATAAGCATTTGCCACACCACGGTTTCACTCCAGAAAGTTTAACAGAGGTTGTTACAGAACTTGGATTCAAAGATCCACAATGGAAGGATTGTGGCTCATTTAAGCATGGTGGCCATGATCTTCCAATCTTTTACTTGACAGCCCATATATAAAACCATGAAAAATCTTTTCTAGTAAACACATTATTTTGATTTTTAAATTTCTTTTTCTTTTTTTATGAGTAAAATATTGTTGAAAAGTAAAAATTTACTGATTTTGAAGTTCTACTATTTGAAATTTCATTTATGAATTGTGTATATTCTTGATTTGTTATTTATTCTTATTTGTTTTTATAATTAATATACGTTTATTATTATTTTTTTTGAAGAATACTTTATCATCTTTCTCATTAGATCATTTTTACAAATTCATACTTGAATTCAAAGATTATATCGAAGCTTATGACAATATATACCAGTGTAGTATCAATGACATTGATTCCATCTTTTTGAAAATACAAAAAACTTTGATTGAAAAATATCACATTCCAATTCTCAGAATAATCAATCAAATCAAGTATTTGAGCGAAGATAATGAAAAATATAGGTCATATTACAAGCTCATTTGTGAAAAACTCATCAATGAATATCCTCAAGAGACAAAAAATGTCCATAAAATAATCCAAGAAAATTATAACAAAAATTCTCTGCTATATGCAATTATATTCGATGATATCGAGCAGCTAAGATATCTTTTTTCAAATGATAAAGTAGATGTTAACCAAATCATTGCCGGAAAGACAATACTTGAATGTTGCACCTTTTTTGGATCAGAACATTGCTTCAGATTTCTGAGAAATAATGGAGCACAAATTACTAAAGATTGTGCTAATATGAGCTTCCATGGAAGAAATAGTTCTGTAATTTCAGAATGCATTCATTATGAAAAACCTACTCAAGAAGCAATGGATTATACAGTATTAACTCATAGTGTTGATCAATCACTATTCTTACGCAATAATTTCGATTTATCACTTGATATTTATCCAATCATTACATACAACAATTTCTATTTATATCTAATACTTCTACAAGAGGATATTTCGAATATTATTTATGCTCCATTCTTTGGAATTGAAAATTTTACTCATTACATTCTTAATAATTATGAATACAAAAGCCTTAGAAATGAAGATGGAAAAACTATACTTCATTTTGCAATTTACTCAAGGAACATCAATATTTTAAAAATGCTGTTGAATGATGGAATAGATATTATGATTTTAGATAAAGACAACAAAACAGCTCTTCATTATGCAGCTATGCATGATAACATAGAAATGTGCTCTATTTTTATTGACAAAGGTCTAGATATCAATGCAAAAGATAAATATAATCAAACTCCTCTTCAGATCGCACTATCAGAAAAGAACTTTAATATTGCATTGTATCTCTTAAATCATGGAGCAGATTTTAACATAGAAAATGATCATGGAAAGAATCCTCTTCATTATGCTTCAGAGAATAACTGTATTGAAATAATAGAATTCTTATTTAATCATGGATTCAATCTTAACCAATCGAATTACTTTGGTAAAACAGCAATTGACTACGCAAGACAAAATAACTGCAAAGAAGCATTAGAGTTTCTTGAGTCAAAAGTTAATTTGACAAATAATTAAACTTTATAATAATGATAAAATCCTTATAATTATTAAATATAAATCAAATATAAAATTTTAATGAATATTTTTTAAACGACAAAATGTTTTAAGTTCAAATTTCTTTTGATACTTTCACAAATTACCTATTCATGTGAATTTCCTTAGGAATGGGATTTTTATAAGAAAAAACTATTCATGATAGGATAGATTTATTCAAAAACAAGTAATAAAATTTTTCTTTTCAAATTAAAACAGACTTAGTGAGAGATTGGCCAATTTCGACAAAGTCATCTTCCAAATCATTCTCATCCCAATCAAGAGCTCCGATTTTTGTGTTCGATGGCTCAATGATGTAAAAGAAACCGAAAATTGCACCGAGTGCACTGATAACTCCGTAAAAGATTAATGTTGCAGATTGTCCCATGCCATTCTTCATCCATGGGAACATGAAAACAATGATGAATGAACAGAATTGGTTGACAACGACGACCATTGAAGCAGCCATTGATCGGACAGTGTCAGGGAACAATTCTGGAACAATAAACCATGGAATTGGTCCTAAAGCCAAACCAAAGAAGAACAAATAAAAACAAATTATCACAATTGCAACCCAATTTGTAAGATTATATGACGTATTCATAGAGAAAAGGAAAAGCATAATAGCACATCCTAACGACGAAATGCAGAAAAGTGGTCGTCTGCCAAGTTTATCAACTACAAATCCGTTAATGACAACACCAAGGAATTGGCATGCCATGGAAATGGTCGATGCAATACCTGTTTCCAAAGGAACACCCGCATCTTTGAAATTTTGCACTAAATTTGATATAATTGCATTGATTCCACAGAACTGCTGGAAAAACATCATTGTAAGACCAATAACTAGTTTTTCCAAGTACATTTCTTGGAATAATGTATCTTTTTCTTTACGAGCCAAACTTTCGGGATCAGCTTTTCTTCTGTTTGGAGAAGTTTCAGGGCAAAAACAAATTAGTATTGTTCCGAGCGCAGAAAATCCTATTCCTGTGTAAAATAAAGTTTTCCAAGGAGCATATGTTCCTTGCATGTACATTATAGTAATTCCAATAACGCATCCAATCTGATGTAAGTGTCCGAAGAACCCTCCAAGCTTTGATGGTGCAATTTCGATTAACATTGTTGGACATAAGCTTGTAAAACCACCAATGTCCAATCCAACGAGAGCTCTCGAGAATATTGCAAGCCAGAATTTGTCTTTTGTCATAAACAGGCAAAGAACATATATGCCTGCCGCAAAGATATGTAAAATTGCAAAAACGATTCTTCTTCCAAGAAAGTTTAATACATATGTAACGAAAAATGGACTGAAAATAGCGCATAATGACGTAATTATGTTATACCATTGAAGTTCATTTTCTGTTCTGTTCCAAGATTCGAACAAAGTAGCAAGCGGCGTTGGAATACCTACACTTATACCGAAGTTAAGGCTTCCAAGCATAATAATCAAGCCATAAATCAATTCCTTACAACAAATATTCGCCATTTCATAAATGGAAATTCAATGTTTTCAATTTCAAATACTTTTGAATATCTCTCTCAATTTCTGAAACGACATATTGAATTCCATCGCAATCCATTTTAATTCAGCACAACGTAACAGCAGTTTTTGGTTAGAAAAAACAGAAAACTCTCATTTTGCTACGATCCTTTTATGGTTTAGAAGAGATAATCATGGTGTTCGAGACTATACCCATCATTCAGTAATTATCTGGCAGACACCCATTAATTGTTCGTTCATTTTTCTTTTTTTGAGAAACCATAATAAAATTAATAATTATTAGGGAAAATGCATATAATGTTATTTTTATTATTATTACTGCAATTTATTTATTCAGAAATAATTTTATCAATGAATTGAAAGAAAGATTCAATGATGATCGTGAATTCAATCTGGTGGCATAAAACGAATTTTATCTAGTTTAGTTAAAAGTGATATTGTAATTCATAATTCTAATAACATTATTTTGAATATATCACAATTTTGAATTACTCTTAATTATACTTATTAATTCCTATTGTCTCATATATGTTCTGTTTTTGATATATAATAATTATTCTGCAAATTCTGAAATTTATCTATATTTCATTCACCAAGTATAATAGACTAATAATTTTTTAAATTCTTTTGCAAAAATAGGCAGTACATTATCCACGCATGAAATGTATACAAGATCTACATTAAAATTCTGAAATGCAAATTGATTCAGGACAAATTAGATGAATTCAGAACATAATCAATTATAAATTTATTTCTCCAAGCTAATCTGAGTCATATGCATGCTTGTATTTGTTTTTTAAAGTACAAAATTAAGATCATATTTTAATTGGAAAAAAATCATATTTATTATTATGAAACAAACATAATATTTTTATTCAAGCAAGTTGAGATGTAATTTCTGGTATTGTTGGAATATCAACTGGATATTTCGATCTTTTGTTCTTAATTCTTTTGTTTGCATGAGCAGCAAGCAGAGCTCTAACAACTTCTGCATGTTGACCGATAACAGCAATATGCAATGGAGTGTTTCCGTTCTCCTGTTGTGCATTTACATTTGCTCCAGCTCTAATTAGCTCTTTTACAGCATCTACGTGGCCATTCTTTGCTGCAATGTATAATGGTCTTTCTTTTGCTTTGTTTTCAATTTCAATTTTCGCTCCTTTTTCTAATAATAATTTGATCATTTCAACATTTCCTTCGGAAGCAGCAATATGAATAGGTGCAACACGCTGTTTGTTCTGCGAATTGATCTTGGCACCTTTATCGGCAAGCATTCGAGCACTCTTTACGTCATTTTTGGAAACAGAAATATAAAAAGGAGACAAAAGAACGTTCTTTGAAGGTTCTACTTTAGCATGTGCATTTAATAAAGCTTCTATGCATGCGCTACTCTTAGCTCTTGCTGCAATATTTAAAGGTGTTAGTCCAATTTGGTTGGAAATGTTGACTTTCGCCCCTGCATAGATGAGAATGTTGACGATCTGGGCATTTCCACCTTCACAGGCGTACATTAGTGGTGTAAAACCTTCGGAATCTGGATGATCAAATTCTGAACCTTTGTTTAACAGATAAGCAACAACTTCATAGTGGCCCTGCAAAGCACCAATATGAATAGCTTGTTGTCCAAGGTTAGTTAGAGCATTAACGTTAGACATTGGATGTGCTAACAAATATTTCAAACAATTCATTGAACTATGGACTGCTGAGTGATGCAATGGAGTCCATCCGTTCTGATCTGCAACTGTTGGACTGATTTGATGCTCAATAAAGTTGATCATCGCATCAAGATTTCCTTTTGAAGCTGCTTGGAAGATATTTTCAGGTGCTTCCGGTGGAGGTGGCTTAATTTCTTCAGGTATAGCTTCTGGAACATCATTAACAGGTTCAACTTGCTGATAACAATCTGTATTTTGATTATTTTCTTGAGGAAGTTCACCAGTTGGATATTGCGGTGGAAGATTTTCTTCTACTTCAGGTTTTGCATTCGGTTCAACTAAAAGAGCTCCGTGAATTGATTCAAGATTTGGATCTCCAGATTCTGGAGCCGGAGTTGCAATATTTTCAGTCTGTTTGCTATAGCTGTTCATTTGCTGGCTGTAACTAGTCATCGTTGAGGAAACACTGTCAGATGTTTTAATTGTCTGACGTAAAGTCATGTATGGATTAAAATCGGAGTGGTCATCAACTAAATCTGCAGACTTGAGCTTCGGAGGTTCCGTAGTTATCTCAAAAACGTTGTCTGAATCGTTGCCGTGATCTGAGCCAGAATCGCTGAAAGAAAGCGTATCAGAATCGGAAGATTTCATTACTTTGATACTGTCTATTACATCATTTATTGTCTCAGGAGGATTATCATCAATTTTTTCGGTCATAATTTCATTTGTAGGTTGTGGATCTGTTGTAAAGTAGTCACCATCTGAAATACTTAACATAATATCTGGTTTTTGAGTAATTTTTGTTGAATTTGATTCATAATTATCAATAAATAACTTTAAAACAGGAATATCTGTTACACATTTCAATATTTCTTTGATATCATCTGTATAGTCTCCAGATATCTTCATTACTTGTAATAATTGAATTAAATCATCTTTATTTTTGGAAGCAACATGCTTTGTAAGCCGAAGAGCCGTTTCTGGTGATATATTTTCCGAGTTTGCTGCCATTCTAATAACGCATTGAGTTGATAATTTTTGGAAAGTTGGATCTTTACTATATTCTTGAAGGTTTGAGGAAACATCATGTTCCAAACTATCAGATATACATCCAATCGAGTCCAATTCTACTAATTTAGATAAATCTGACATGGATGTAAAGAGATTTGTGAAGTGTTTTAAAGAAAAAGCTCATTTGCAAATATGAATTCAAGCAAAAGTGATAACCATATAGAGAGAAATCATATTTTCAAATTCCGGTGAAGAATTACTCTAATAATTATTTTCAATTTATTTTCTCGTTATTATGAGTAATTCAATCGTTATTTCATATCATATATACAACACACACAAATAATGATAGACTGAATTTGGATTTAATCGTCATTCAAAGGTCAGAAAAATCCAATGTCACCGGAGATAAAAGATATTGCTTTTTGTTAACAACAAAATTCGTGCGTCAATGATAAATAATTTTGATTTAAGCCTACAATGCTTTATATTAAAATGATTTGTATATTTTTAAAAATTTCTAGCAAACCTGAATAACAAGATAGAATAACATAAACAAAAATATTGTTAAAAATGACTTGCACACAAATTCATTTATTTACTTCTGAGTAACAACACATCATAAAGAAAACATTCTCTCAACATTTTTAAGGATGCACTTACACCAGTAAAACATGGTCTTCAATTTAAGTCTTTATGGTTAGTTTTTAATGGAGCTTCACACCTCAGAAGGACATGTGCCATTAAACTATGCTTCAAAAAAGGAATTTCTTTGAAGCTATAGTTGAAGGACAAGCATCAAATTCTTCTCAGATTGAATTATTAAGAGATCAAAGTAATATTATTAACATTTTTTATTTATTTATATGAAGCATAAAAAGCCAAAAAAGTATCTCTTTAATGAAATATCACAATGCGTGATAACATGCTGTTTTACGCATGGATTGAATACACATCGACCGTAAAATGTTTTATTTGGATATTCACATAGGACATATATTCGCTTCGCGAAGTCATAAATAAGTGAATCAGATTCATAATCACAATATTTAAGACCTGTATAGAAAACAATGAATTCTCTATTATTATAATTATACACAATTTCCCGACTAAGATTTATTGGCTGCGAAATTGTGATATTAACATTAGAATCGAATGCAGAAATGCCAATGTCTATATTAGGTTTCATTAAAACAATACTTTTAATGTGGTTGTCAAGTTGAAATGCATGTTCTTCAATAGATATTATGTTGCTAAAATTTAAAATTCCTGATAATTGAGTACAATTATAAAATCCATATTGGCTTATAGATGTAATTTGATCTATATTGACAAGGTTTTCAACACCAGATCCATAAAAAGAACCATTTTTTATTGTTGTGAAATTGATACAATCAAGAGTCCCTTTCATTTCGTAGCAATTATAAAATGAATAATTATCAGCAAATTCGATTGGAATGTTTGCGAATGATCCTTCCATTTTGCGACAATTATAAAATACACCCTCTGCAAATGATGTGACATTACCAACACTAACAAACTCTGTAAGTTCCATACAATTTCCAAAAGCATATTTTCGAATTTCTATTGCATTCGGAATATTTACTATTCCCTTTAAATTGAAGCAATTATAAAAAGCAAACATACCAATAATTGTAGTTTTCGGTATATAAATAATACCATCGAGACTAGAGCAGTTAGAAAATCCATAAACATCTATATATTCAGCATTAGGAAGATATTTTGAACCCCTTAAATTGTTACAAAAAACAAAGACAGATCTATCTACCGAAATCAATTTAGGCATATTTATAGTACCATTCAAACTCCAACAATAGCAAAATGCACTCCAAGATATTCTTTCTAGATTGGGAAAATCAAGTGAACCAGTCAAATTTGAGCAATTGAAAAATGTATACATACCTATATAAGTTAAATTTGGAAAATTTAGTGTTCCATTTAACCCATAACAACAATAAAATGCTGATTCATCTATTTTTTCAACAAGAGGAAAATTCAGAGATCCACTTATTTTCGTACAATTATAAAATACTTCTCCATAAAAAATTTTAATATTTGGAAGGTTAATAATTCCATTCAAATTATAACAATTATAAAATGCTGCTCCGCTTAACTCAATGATTTTTGGGAAATCAATTGAGCCAACTAAATTTACACAGTTTCCAAAAGCATAAATTCCAATATCTTCCAAATTTGGCATATATATTGACCCATTTAAGCTATAGCATCTAAAAAATGCAGAACCTCCAACAAATTTAATGAAAGGAAAACAAACTTGACCATATATGTTGTAACACTCTGAAAATGCATAATTTCCAACATATTCTAATTTTGGAAAATCAATTTTATCAGTCAGATTATAGCATTCGCAAAAGGCGTAATCTCCTATTTTAACAACATTTGGAAGATTGAGAAATCCTTTTAAATTATTGCATTGATAAAATGAATAGTTCCCGATCTCGATGATATTTGGTGGAAATATAATCTGAGTAAGATTTCTATGCTCATAAAACAATTTATTAGGGATCTTCTGTATTTTAACGAAGTTTGAAAGATTTGCAATGTAGATAAGATTTGGAAGAGATTTAATACCAATAATTGTTTCATCAATTTCTCCTTTTTGAATTGAGCAAAGATTGTGATTAAATACTCCTGTAATTTCATTGTTTGTGATATTTAGATCGCATATATCCATTTACATGTGTTTCTGATGTAATTACATGTGTTCGAAATTTTATTTTGATATCAAAATGCATGTAAGAGCTAATGAATGCGTAAATTATGCTAATTTAGAACAATCGTTATAATTTGCTTGAATATTTTACTTGTATTTTCATTATCGAGTGAAAACAAGAGGCAAAGCAAAAATAAGTCTTTCAGAACTTCAAATTCAAAAGATTGTACTTGATGCTAGCAAAGTAGTTTTTGTGGTGCCGAAATAGCAATGTTTGTAGAGCTAGATGGGTAATCTTTAATAACTTTATGTGATAATTCATAATTCATGCTAAAAATGGTTTTTATTTGCAATTCGAGGCATTTTACCAAATAAAATAAAATAAAATATAAAAAAAAGGCAAAAAACGCTCTCTTTAAGATAATATGTATATCTTTATATGAAGGATTACCATTGTATTGTTTATGGTAGCAATGAAAGTCATCTATCATGTGAAGCTACAAGTGGCACCAACTTTTTGCTATTTTGGAAAAATAATGTTGAGAGAAATACATAATTAAAATTTAACAAGTATAAACAAAATTTTATTTCTGAATCTTTTGAACAGACTCTTGGCATTTGAGTGCACGAGCTTTAACCTTTTCTATATCCGTTTTTAATGCAGCCTGTTCTTTCATTACCTTTTCAGTAAGTTGCTGAATAAGCTGCTTATTATCATCATTCTCAGATTTTTCTCCGAGTTCTTTAATCTGGTTCATTAATGAATTGCATAAAGCATTCACTTCTGTTATACGAGATTCTAATGTTACAGTTGATGTCACAATCTGAACTGCTATCTGATCTACCTTTTTTACTCTATCTTCGAATTGCAATGCCTTTCCTTTTAATTCTCTAAGTTTAGTTTGGAATTTGGTTTGCATATTTAGTATCTTTGTGTTCAGATTCTCGATAGGAACAGTAAGATCAGGTACTTCTATTGGTCGAGCAGAAGATTTCGGTTCGGAATCTTGATCTGTAGTTTTCTCAATTTGCTCGGTGAAGGTGCTTCTATCTAGTTGTAGTTTGATTTCTGATAACCTTGTTCTTAAATCTGATATACCTTTTCTGTTAGATTCGATATCTTCACTAAGAGATTGAAGAGTTTTGTAATTATTTGCTTCATCTGCTGGTTTTGATAACTTATCTATTGATTTTTCGAGTAAATCCAATCTCTTTTGTGTTTTTTCATGTTGAGAATCGAGTGCAGCTTCAAGAGCAGCCAATTTCATATCGTAATTAGTCTCATCACCATTATTTTCCATCATCTTAGTGATATCATCCTTTGGCTTTGTATTTATAAGCTCTTGAACTTTATTTTCCAAATTTGCTTTTGAAGATTCAATGGAAACTTGTAGCTGAGTTTGAAGTCTATTCTCTAAATCATCTAAACTTCTTTGTAATAAGTCTTTTTGATCTTCTTGTTTCGTATTTTGGTTTGGATTATATAATTTATCGATATCTTGTCGTATTTGAATGACAACCTTATTTAGATTAGGCGGTAGTTGCTGTTTCAATGCAGTGATTTCTTTTTCAATGCTTTGTAAATGTGGATATAATCTATTAACTTCACGTTTTAGCTGTGTAGCGTTAACATCACCGGATGAAATTATAGCACTGGAAAGAGGAGACTTTCCACTGTGCTTTTTATTTAACTTTGGTAAACTAGAAGCTTCATTTTCAGACATTTCACTTTCAACAAAAAAAATTATACGTTATTTTCTCCTCAAAGGTAGTCTCACGAAAATACGTTATTTTCCCGATGCCTTGGAAGCAGCTTTGCAGGTTACCCGTAAGGTAACCAGTAGAAGTTTCTGAGCAAGGATGAAGAAGATTAAAGAGCCTTTTTATTGCAAACGCTATATTTGTAAGTGTCTTTGTAGAACTTCTCATAAATTCAAAGATTTCCAAAAACGAATTTTTCGATTTTGATATAATAAATGATATTTAAACAAATTATAGATGTGTTTGCAATTAAAAAAATCCGAGTTAACTACAATATCTTCAATTTTTGTCGTTCACTTTTTCATGTCATACTGATAGCAAGAATACTCACCCAATTTGGTTACACTTCATGATAGTTTGAAGTAAAAAAATGCCACAGTTTTTTTTATTTGATATCGTTATCTAAATTTTGTACAGAAATGGAATAAATTATAATATGAAACGTGTGTTATTATGCTTGTTGGGAAACAATCCAATACTTATGTCTGAATGAAATGATTATTTCTACGAGATTTTTCATATTCAGCTAATAATGCTATCAAAATCAAATAACAATAAAAAGTTATTTTGTACATAATGTAACTTAATCTTTAATACTATATAGAACTTCGAAATACGACTAAACAGTGCGAGTTACGCGATTAAATACCTTTTTTTCGATCGAAACTTGAAAGTGAGGATAACTCAATGGGTAGGGGTATGGGTTCGACTTTTTCTATTGGGCAACTATTTTTTTCTTTTCATTGTTTCAGCATTTTTTTATGCGATTATGCATAATTATTTGATTTCCTATATATTCAATAATAAATTTGTTCCGAACTCTTAACAAATAAATAAATTTTTAGAATATTTAAATTTATAGCTCCCTACATTAATATAAAGTGTTCGAATAGTTCATATATAGTTTCTTTAAAATAATTTGTTTCATTTTAAATTGGTTTGGCACAATGCTTGACATAACATGCACAAAGCTATGCCATTTTAAAATATGTATATCAATCAAGCCGATTAAGTCCATCCTAAACGAAAATCATCGATACTCATGAATTTATGATAGTCGTTCTTGATATAATTGCGCGTTTTAAAAAATGCTTACTTTTGAACACAGAACTTATCTATCCATATTTATCAATGAAAGTTTATAAGATGCATTAATGACAAAACCTTACTTTATCAATATAATACTTATCTTATCGTAAATTTCAAACTACAATACTGTGGGGCAAATATTAAATAACCACTATGTTGCGGATTTTATGTAAGTCTGCAAACTGTAAAATGTAATTAAACACAAATAAAAAAAAAATGTAAATTTTAATCGAGAAATTTAGCAATCTTGAAAGCCTTGATCGGCATCTTTTACAAGATGTCAGTAATGCATATTCAATAACTATGAAAATCTAGCCAAGCATGGATTTTTTTCGAAAAAAAATTGTATTAAATTTCATTTTTCATTCTTTATACAAGTTTTAACCTTTGGTGCAATTATATCCTATCGCAAATGCATTATTGACGTTATTACTTGGATACTTCTTCATAACGCTAAATCTTCAAATTAGTTATGTATTTGTTACTAATAGAAGTTGGAAAGGTATTAAAAAAGGAAATGTTAATAAATATACATGTTTAATTAAAAAACAAACAAGAATAAATTAAATAATTTTATTTCTTAGGAAAGTCTAAGTTTTGTAATAGATAAATTGCTTTTTGTGTCTCTTCTTCATCAATTTCTGGATGTTGATTCTCAGGTGGCGGACTAATTAAAACATCATGGGCAATATCAAACCATTGTTTTAGTTCGTTGGCAGAAGGAAAATGATCTTCTTGTATTGGCGTTATTAATGATTGAAAATCATCAGTTGATTCTGCATTTTGGGAATTTTCCAAATTTTCATTTGGAAAATTTGAATTTTGAGATATTGTTTAAGCACTCAGATCTCATTTTTAAAATATCTGCACCAAATTCTTACATCTGATAATTTTCATGTGTAACCAATGTTTCCCAATCCATTTGCCATACCCTACTAATCGCAAATTCATTCCCTTTAATTTTGTATTAAATTTAAATTCCAATCTTAATTTCTACATTATTTATGCTAACCCTTTAAATTTTGTTCTTATTTATTCACCCTCAGATACAAATTTATTTAGAATGTATTCCTCTGAGGTCTATATTTGTATTCGAAAATAAAATCTTTAAAACTCTCTAAGTTATCATTTTCTCTTCAGATATCTAATATTTTTCTAATGACATAACTACTTTGGACGCATATCCAAATTCCAAAAAAAATATGGAAAAAATAAAAATGAAATTGAAAAATACAATTTTTGATATGTAAAAAGAGATTTTGAAAAAAATTGGGAAAAAGAGTATCTAATAAAATTGTTTGAGATCTATGTAGACATAGTTTTTACATTAAAAAATCAATAATATTGAAATTGATCTGAATATATCTTTTTTTTTTAAGTTTGAATGCATTAATCTCAAAGCATTTGATAAAATACTGGTTTTATTTCAAAATTCTAAATAATTTGTAATTAGATCTTTATGATGTAATTTAATTTTAAACAAGTACAGATAAAGAGAATCATAATAAAGGTGATCTATATTGCTTAAGTAAAATTGAGTATAATAGATCGATCTTAGCAACAAGATCTGAGGAAGTAGATTTGAGAGTCGAGAGTTTAGATCTTAGCAACAAGATCTGAGGAAATAGATTTGAGAGTCGAGAGTTTAGATCTTAGCAACAAGATCTGAGGAAGTAGATTTGAGAGTCGAGAGTTTAGATCTTAGCAACAAGATCTGAGGAAGTAGATTTGAGAGTCGAGAGTTTGGATCTTAGCAACAAGATCTGAGGAAGTAGATCTTAGCAACAAGATCTGAGGAAGTAGATTTGAGAGTCGAGAGTTTGGATCTTAGCAACTAGATCTGAGAGTTTTATCATTTCCGGCATATTGGGCCGAAAAGGAGTGATCCGCGTAAGTATGAAAAAAAGTGAATTTTGTTGTATGGTGTTTTTTATTATATCCGTTTCTCTCACAATTTTCAATAAATATTATTGTTCAAACGGAAATATAAATAAACAATTCAAAAATAAAAATGTAAATGTAAATTGAAAATGTATTATAAACATGCTAAAAAGCGTATATTTTAAACTTAAAGGAAAAATGAAATTCGTAAAAATGAGCATGATGTTTGATAAGGGAGTTTTAATTTTTTTTTCAAAAAAATTAAGGAACTTAAATTGAGATTATCAGGCTATGTAGTGGTATTTTTACGATCTGACTGCAGAAATCGAATCAGCGAGACCCGAAGATTCATATTCCGCCGGAAAAATAGGGTTTCGAGGCGTAGATAGGGATAAAAAGATGCTTTAAGAAGATCTCAGTAGAAATATGGTTTATAAGAGGATATAGGTCAGGATATAAGATTATGAAAATTGAAGAAGTGAATTATCAAGATGTATTTATGAGTAAACTATATTGTTTTAAGCTATCTAAATCTGTTTTGATATAAATTAAAGCGTATACTTATGCAAAATGCGAAATTTAAATTAATACTTTTTTTTTGCTATTTGGACACAAAGCTAACAATCCATCCAATAAATGACGTATACCTAGCGAGATGAAGCATTTTAACATGAAAGACAAGAAAATCTGATTACTTGTGTTGAAAGTTTCTGTATTTCGTCTTCTTCCAAACACAGCGTTCAGATGCAGAAGAAAATGCAGCCGTAATGACGCAAAAAGACACTAAAATAAATTGGAGAATTTCTGTAAAGTTTTTACTGAGCTTTGTTATTGAACCCGAATTTGTTGCTGAGTGACAGGATATTAAATCTACGACATTCATGAGTAATTGTTATCAATTTGTCAATAAATTATGTTGAAGATGGTTTAAATGTCTTCGAAGGCATGAAATTAGATCCTAAATCTGTTTGAGTTAATAAAAGAGAACAAATGTTGAAAGAGTTGTCATATTGCCTACAAAATTTTCAAACATTTGCATTGAGACAATGTGAAAAAATGATGTCCAAAATACCTTTACTAAAATATTTTTAATTTGAATCATAACAAGGAAAAACAATAATGGCAGAATAAGAAAAAAAAACAAAGATGTTATGATTTGAACAGTTGCCTTTTAGATTCAAAAAGAGCATAGTGTTCCCAACCACTACACTACCTTCCTTTCTGATAAAAAGCTGAATAATTAGTATTTAATGAATTCTCCAACTTGGGGATTTGCGGCTTTTCCAAAATCTGTTATGATAGTTCTATATAGCAATTGATATATAATATGTTTTTTATAATCAAATAATTTTTTAGTCCAGATAAATTTTTTAAAATTTCAAAGTCTTTCCATTCTACTAACGCTCTTCACATCCATATTCTTTACCATATATGTAATATAACGCCTTATTTTAATTCCCATGTTTACGATTTATTTGTCGAAAAACTGTCTTGCCCATTAACATCTCGCGAAAATTTTCGACTTTTTGAATGGCCGTTTTCAAGATCTCAAAAACTGTGGGATATTTTTTACAAAGCTAATCGACATTTATTTACCACATATATGTACTATACAATGCACCTGGTTTCATCGAATTTTTACCGTCAGTTTTCTCGTGAGACTACCTTTTTCTCCTCCTTTGAATTTTTTTTAGAAAAAAAAAGTATGTCACTTTTCAAAAATTTGGAGGAAATTTTAATTGAGAGAAACCGTTGTGTCTAATTTAATTTTTTTTATTTCATTTTTCAAAGATGAATAATATGAAGAGTGTTCTTACTAAGTACTCTCCCACATTGCGCCGTGATTTTCTAGCAATTCTTGTTAAGCTTTCTGCCAAAAAGCTTCAAACATACACAGTTCGAAACGATTGGCGAACAAAAACAGGAATGTTAGAGTTTCTACAGCGCAATTGGGATAGAATTAGTAATTTTATAGAGCAAGATCCTGCCATCAACTGGTTTTGCATTAATTACACTCCTTTGGAAAAAATTTTCACAGATAGAAAATTTGCTCTATTTATACAAGATTCCTGGGATGTAGTTGGTAGAATCTTATCTAGGCCAGATGTACTAATGGTTTTCAAGTATCAGATCCCTACAGTTCTCTCTCTCCTTGAATCCAAAATTCCGATCACGATTCCACAAATATGGACTCAATACCAAGCATCCAATGACTTGTTCCATGTCATAGAGATGTACAAAAACGGCGGAGTTCCTGTTTCTCCCCAAGATCAGTGCGAAATTCCCCGATTGGTCACAACCGAGGAAATCTTTTATTCGCCTGATAACAATTACGATCCAAACTTCGACAATTTCGAGATTGACTTCACTGATCAAAATATTTTTGACCAGTGTTTGTTCCTAGATGAATAATGATGATGGTAATGCAATATGCAGAGCAGAGGTTACGTTTCTCCATGTTTGCTTCGTTTGACATACAAATAATTTTATAATTTTTAAAATTTATGTCAAATTGGTGAGATTCCTTTTCTCTCTGGCTGTATATTGATAACTCCATCAAAATGATTTCATCAAAGAACACAATCTTCCTATTTATTCTTTCATTCTTCATAACAAATTTGATTTTTAATTTTTTTAACAAAAAATCATTTTGTGATGGAATGAAAGATATAACAATAGTTATATTTTTACATTTTTTATGTTTAATTATGAAAAAAAGTTTTGATTTTGAAAATTTTCTTTTCTCTTTTTGAATTATTTTATGTTTATTGAGTATTACTACTTCTTGAACCATCTCAATTCATTATTATTCAATATTTTGCTTATTACATAGGAAAGTTTAGGTTGAATAATCATTACATTTTTATAAATAATGTAATCGTTTAAATTCTATGATTTGACTTCTCTCTGGTGCCATCTTTATTCATTATTAGGTATTTAAAATTAGAAGTGGCGCAAATCGCCATTTTGAGATCTTCTTTTAAATTCCTAAACTTGAAATCATATTCATCACATCTGTCTCTCAAAATTTGAGCGAATTGAAAAGTTTACATGTGAAGAATATGATTTCAATTTTATTATTATTCAATATTTTACTTATCTCAGAGGAAAATTTAGGTTGAATAATCGTTATGTATTCTAATTAATGTTATTATTGAAACATCTATGATATTACCTCTTTATGGTATATCTCAATTCATTTATGTTATGTTAAGGGATAACTACTTAGCATGATGAAGAAGTGGCATATTTATATGCGTTATTTACACCTTGAGTCTTTATCCCGAGATTTTTTTAATGATTTTGAAATAGTAAAAAAATAGAGTATTTTGGAATGTTTATTCATAAAAATATCAAGTCAACCATATGGAAAAGCATTTAATATATTTCCGCATTGCAGCAATTGCAGAATAATTTTATTCCGCTTTTAAAAAGTCTCCGGCTCGATTTTTGAAATGGTGTGGATCCATCTTTATCTTGTGCATTGATATCTGCTCCGTGTGCAATAAGAAATTCCGTAATTTCCTTATTATTTTCGTGAGAAGCATAATGTAGTGGTGTTTTATTTTTACAATCTTTAACATTTGCATCTGCACCATGTGTAATTAATATTTCTACAATTTTTTGATTCGTATGAATTGCTGCATAGTGTAGAGGAGTTTTTCCTTCGTCATCTTTTCCATTTATATCAAATCTTTTAGAAATTAATATTTGAACCATTATTTCATGATTGGAAATTGAAGCGTGATGAAGAAGTGACATATTATGGCAATCATTATAATGTGATTTTGCACCATGTGAAAATAAGAATTCAACTATTGATGTAAAGTTAAGACGTACTGCAATATCCAAAGCTTTTAATCCTTGTTGATTTTTTACATTTATATCTGCGCCATTCAAAATAAGTAGTTCTACAATTTTCATATTATTTATTTCTACTGCAGAATGAAGTGGAGTTTTCCCATAACAATCTTTTTCATTAATATCAGCTCCATTCAAAATAAGGAATTCTACAACTTCTTTATTATTATAAAGTCTCATGGCATAATGAATTGGAGTGCAATTGTAGACACATTTAGCATTGACATCTGCACCTTGAGAAACGAGGTGTTTTATAAATTCACTCTGACTATACACTAATGCTGTATGAAGAGCAGTTTTTCCATCCAATTTATTCCTTCCATTAATATTGAAACCATATGAAAGTAAGATTGGAACAAAATCCAAATGTTTCTCTTTAATGGTATAATTAAGAGATGTAGTATTTTTGAATTTGTCAGCCGAAGTAATATCTGCACCATAAGAAATAAAGATATCTATAATTTCTTTTTTGAAACTCTCAATTGCATCTCGAATGTAGTTTACTTTATTATCTTCGATGATATTTGCGCCACTTGATAATAAGAGATTTATCATCTCGATATTGTTTTTTTCTCGATTATACTCCATTGCATAATGAAGTGGTGTTTTTGAAGATAAATCTTTCCCGTTGACATCTGCACCATTCGATATTAAGAGCTGGGCAACCTCGACGTTATTATTCTTAACTGCTTGATGCAAAATGCCTGGTTTGATAATCATTTTTTTCTTAGTTAGTATTGAATATGTAAAAATAACTTCAGCAGCTTCAACACTATTATATAATGCTGCAAGTTGAAGAGGTGTTTCTTCACATTTTGATTTAATGTTCGAATTAAAACTTAGAAGAAATTCAGTAATTTCTTTTCTATTATACATTAAAGCATAATGAAGGGCAGTTTTATTATCGCATTCATCGGCAGTATTTATATCAATACCATGTGAAATAAAATATTTAGAAAGATTCGGCATGTTAAAGATTGTTGATAATACAAAACATTTCTTGATGTCTTTAGTTTGATCCAGATAAACAAAAAATGCTTGAAGATTACTAAATCCGCAACAATTTTCTAGATCGATTTGTAAATTGAATTCATTAATTAAAAATGATACAAAATCAATGTTATGTGAAATAATTGCACATTCCATAGTATACTGATCAGGTGTTTGAAATTTCAAACATTCACTCATGATGTCTGGATTTCCGCTGAGAAATGAAAAATCAAGGCATGTCTTTGTGATTTCACAGCCAAATTCTGTTCTTAGGAACTTGAAACATTTGGTTGATCCATAATAGCAACACATTTCGAGGAATGAATATTCATTTTCATTATTTAATGGATATAAATCACTAGCAAATATTTTATCTTTATTAAAATTTTCTCTTTCAGTGAATGAAACAAAAGATTTTATATCATCCTCCATAATTGCTCGATATATTGTGTTTTCGTCATGAACATCTAATGTTAAATTAATGTAGTAAAAACACTTTGAAAATCTTTGAAATTTCTGGTCTGAAATACTTCCAATTTCTTTATCAATAAAATAATACCAAACATAAGAGTTGAAGTTTAAATACATTGGCTGATATTCTTCAAATATCTGTTTTAATAGCATCCAGTATGATTTCAAATATCGATTATTGTACATTGCTGCATTTGATATTATGTTAATTATTTGTGTTGGTGAAACAATTTTTGTGTCGATTAGTTTTATTTTAAGATCCTGATATATTTTGTTGATTTCTTCTTCATTGAACGTTTTTAGTCTATAAATTGAAATAAACGCATCATTAGGATCTTTGAACAAGCACATAAGTTCATTGTAGTTAAATTCATTCTCATGAGGAATTGCGTATCCATCCAACATCACTAAATGTTTTACAAAAGATATAAGATTCTCTATTCCCATTATTTTTATTTGTAACACCTTAAAAACGGTTTTTAAGGCAAAAAGATGTTGTAATTACAATAAATTCATGAAAACTTTTGATGCAAAGATAAATCAATTTCATGGTACAAAGTATATAATATAATTGCATTTAAAAAGTATAAGAATATTGGGTTTTTCTACAAGTGAAAAAAAGTCATAAACGATTATTTGGCATCCAAATTGACCATTATTGTTCTTTTAACATTCAATCCGTGCAGAGTATTCTTCCTTATATCATCAATTAGATAAAATCAGTGATCATTATGTAACTCAGACTTATAATTGTGGGCTCGCAATTATATGAATCTTCTTGAAAATGTTCTTCATTATCATGATAAATAACATCTCATTAGGATAAACTCATAAGAAAAACAGTGATTATATTTAAAACAGAATTGTAAGTGCAGTCCAAATTGCAATACTTTATATATTCACAATTAGTATTGAGTTTGTTATTCGCCAAATTTAAATAATAGATAAAGTTCTATAATTTTAAATATTGCAATTTTTTTCTTGACATTGCTCTCAATCTAAAATTTTAATATGCAATGTGGAGATTATCCAAAAAAGACTTATGCACTCTCATTTGTAACACATTCCGAAGGATCAAATTATTCCTCTTAGGATCGAAAGTTATGGAAGATTCAAATATTTATACGAGAAACTATCCGAAGTGGATCAAAATTAACTATTTTGCTACATCTAAATACCCACCCTATGAAACCTTGGATATCACTCCAGACAATATAATTATAGATTATTTCCGAAGTCAAACAAAAGATTCATCAGAAACAACTATCTACAAAGGGAAAGAGATGCTTTATTATCAAAGTATATTACGATTCAACAGATTCTATACATTAAGTGATGAAGATATTACAACTTTAGGAAAATTTGCAATGAAACTATTTGTCAAAGACTATGATCGAAAACATCTCAAAGAAATGCACTATTATACAGCCAATGAAATGGGGTGTATCTTTGAAGGAATCATCACAGATTATGCTATTCTTCATAATGCACCAAATGATGCAATTGAATCCATTCAAGAATTTGCAAAAGGAACAAAGTATACAGAAGATTTCACATTCAGCGATGGATTCCTTCCACGCGGAAACATATATAGAGCAGGTCCAATGATTCATTATAGAACAGGAAAATATATTGGAATTCACCCTGAGAAACCAGAAGATCTTGGTCTTGAAATACTTCAAGTAGCTGAATGCCGTTTGTATAAGACGTAACAAAGATTTATAATATAGGGTGTCCAAAGGTGTGTTTAGCACAAACCTGAATACTGCGAATAGAAATAAACAAGTTACATATATATAAAGTTTATTTAAATATAATCACCATTGGATTCAATCACGCGTTCGCAGCGATCGATCCAGGCTTCAAAGACACGCTTTAAATCATCATGAGAAAATTGCTCAAATTGCTCTCTTACAAAATTTTCAAGATCATCTGGACTCGCGAATAAATAAAAGTCAGAGGGTGCAATATCAGGTGAATAAATTGGGTTTGGAACAATTTTGACATTGTTTTCCACCAAGGAATTCATTACCTTATGACTTTTGTGAACTCTTGAATTATCAAAATGAATTGCAAACTTTTGTTTTTGTTGTTTGGATTTCTCAAACTCATCAGAATTGATAATTTGAGTAAGAACATTGTCAATTAGATACTGAGCATTCATCGTATTAGGTTTTTGAAGAATATCAATTGCGATGATGCCATTCACGCCCCAAAAAACCGACAACATAATCATTGGCGTGTCAATTTTTTTCTTCGGGAATGTTTGCGGATTTTCATCCTTCGGGATCCACATGATTTTGGCTTCTGTTGCATATTGAAACCAAGACTCGTCCCCTGTTACTAAAAAGCGAAACTTCTTGGATTGATACGCACCCAATATAGAGAGGAGCTCTTTCGAAGATTGGACTCTAGATTTTTTTTGAACTGAATTAAGGTTGTGCGGAACCCAACGTGTATACGCTAGTTTGTAGTTCAAATAATTGTGCAGATAATAACTGACTGTTGTACGTGGTATCTTTGTCATCTCCTCTATCCTTCTGAGTGATGCTCTTGGGTCTTCATCTAGCGCTTGAAGAATTGCTTTGATTTTTCTTTGATCCGGCGATTTTTTGTCAATTTTTATGATGGGCGCCTTTTTGTTCATGAAGTGATACATCCTAACATGATACGTTACAGTGGAATAGCTGGGAGCATCCATACCGAAGCATTTTACCAATGTCTCGTAGATTTTTTACAGTCTTTGCATTTTTTTGCAAGAGCGAGGATGTTTTCTTTATGATTCATTAAAAAAATGAAAAAAATCCCGCCAAAATTTCCCGCGAAACCGCCTCTTGTCTCAAAATTCATTTTATATCCCGGCATGGCGCCAAAATACAACTTACTCATCATATACATATATTCATATTTTTTATTATATATTTATAATCAGCATATATCTCCTTTAATAGTCTCATATAGAGCGCTGTGCTAAACGCACCTTTGGACACCCTATATTATTTGGACTTCTTCCATGGTAAATTTGCAATTTTCAATGTCTTTATGAGTATTTAGATATTTTTTTACAATAAATTATACAGAAATCAATCCAAATAGCATATCAAAATAATAAAGCTCAATAAAAGATGTTGTAATTAAAAAATAAGTACCTTCATTTTTAAAGGATATTTAATCAATTGATATGAACTATATATCATCACGTGTTAGAAGAAACTTCTATCATTGTAATTAGCCAATAATTTTTGCCGAATTTAAGAAATCAAACGATAACTATTGCTTATTTTCAGAGGGAAATTTTAAAATAAATGTAAGTCTCCCTATTTCCTAATATAATCTGATAACTGATAAACAAGACTGTTGATATCAATACTTGAATCACTATTGAATGATTTTCATGTTCTGATTGAAAAGACTAAAATAGGGAGAAAAAAAATCCCATAAAAAGCATATTTTTTATCTTTTGGTAACATTTCCCAGAACTTTTCCACAAGAATTAGCACCTATAATTTTGATATAATTGAAGTCATATAACAAATAAACTTAACATTTCCACATAAAATATCATGAAATTAATGAAATTCGATTCAATTATGGACTTGGATACAAAACTTAATTTTTACGTTCACAAAAATTGCGATAATAATATAGAAAATACATTTTTAATTACCAAAAGTTGTTTCATCCGCATTGGGAAAATTCCTTGCAGTAATTTGGCTGTACAATCGCATGAAGTAATTGGCAACTTTTATATTCTTAGATGTTCCAGATGCATAAATAAGAAAAACTATATTATATTCATTCGCATCACAACCTTTTGAAATCAAATATTCTGCAATTGGAAGATAGCTGGCTGAAAATAATGCGTTTTTATTTGATTCGTTTGAAATATTTGCTGGAACTTTGTATTTCTCAATCAATTGCTTAACAACCTTGAATGAAGAAGTGTAAACGGCATAATGCAATGCACAACCATTGTCTTCGCCAAAAACCAATGGACTTAATTTCAAATTTGTAATTAAGTAATCAACAATTTCAACATTATCTGTTGTAGCGGCGTATAAAACAAGATCTTTGTCTTTATCTTGTAATTTGTATCCGATTTTAATCACATGTTTAACATATTCGAGATCACATGTAAGTACTGCTTGTCTTAATATAGTTCCTTCCTCTTTAAGGTACTGGAAGGAATTAACATTGTATTTTGCAAAATCGCGATTAGTTTTTCCAGCTTTTCTGATTTCTTCCAATAAGAAATCTAACAAATAAGGTAAACGAAAACTTGTTACATTATATGACAATGGTTTGATCGCGTATTTGAAGTAAAAAGAATATAAATACAAGAAAATAGGTAAACTTGTATCAAATTCGCCAGAATAAGCAAGATCTTCCATATTTTGAAATTTATTTCCATTTTGTTTAACTTTGTAATTATCCATGAAATTTTTAAAGAAATTAAAGTTCAAAGAAGAAATTGCAGCATTCATTGACCATTTATCATGCCTTTCAACTGTCTTGGATACCTCATTTACCAATCTTTGGTTTCCTGATTCAACAGCATAGTAATAACATGTATCAGTAACTTTAGCTCCTTTTAACTTTAAATACAAAAAACATTTAAATGAGCTCCATTTGCAAGCAAACTCAATTGGTGTATTTTTGTCTTCTTTGTCGCTGTTTAAGTTAATATCAAAATCTGTCATTTTCTTAAGGCTTTCGTAGTCATCATTAATAATGTAATATTTCCAGATTTTCTTTCCTTTTCGATACAAATATTTCTCTTCTTGGTCGATTTCTGGCATCTCTGAATTGGGTCCAGAGAAATATGATTTAATGTATGGTATTTTGTACTTCATGTAGAGTAGAACTAATAAATTCTTGTCAATGTAGTTATTGTAAATCGGGAAGTGGTAATGTTCGTATAATCTAAACAAAAGGTTTCTGTAATTAACTAGATTTTTCGCTTTTTTGGAATAAAGATTGATTCTACTGAGAACAAACGGAATTTCGATTTTTAAATTTGTGATTCTTTCCATAATTAGGTCAACGTTTTTATGAATGTCAAGCTCTTGGATCGGTGTTTCTAATTCTATGTAAAATTGGAAATGAATCATTCTGATTTTTCTATTCTTCGAATAAAATATCTCGTAGACTCATTTTTTGTCACTTTTATCATTGGTCCATCAAAAATGTCAATAATTTTGAATTTTCATGATAATTATCTTATCACCACTGAAGCCTATATGGAAGCATATGGCGGTTTTGGAAGAATTTCATTAGGGATGCATCATAAATAAGTTCAATTCCAATAAACCCAAATTGGGAAAGACTTGCCTATGATCAGATTGAGAGCAATTATTTTAGTTGTACGTAAATTCGTATGTTCTTGAACGTTAAAAGCTTTGAATTTTTTTTTTTGACATAGTTTTCAATCTAAAATTTTAGTATGCAATGCGACGATTATAAAAGATATTATCCAAAAAAGACTTATAAACAAATAATTCTAAAATATTTATGCACTCTCATTGGTAACACATTCCGAAGGATCAAATTATTCCTCTTAGGATCGAAAGTTATGGAAGATTCAAATACTTATACGAGAAACTATCCGAAGTGGATCAAGATCAATTATTTTGCTACACTTAGATATCCTCCTTATAAATCTTTGAATATAACTCCAGACAATATAATTATAGATTATTTCCGAAGTCAAACAAAAGATTCATCAGAAACAACTATCTACAAAGGGAAAGAGATGCTTTATTATCAAAGTATATTACGATTCAACAGATTCTATACATTAAGTGATGAAGATATTACAACTTTAGGAAAATTTGCAATGAAACTTTTTGTAAAAGACTATGATCGAAATCATCTCAAAGAAATGCATTATTATACAGCCAATAAAATGGGATGTATCTTTGAAGGAATCATCACAGATTATGCTATTCTTCATGATGCACCAAAAGAAGTGATCGAATCCATTCAAGAATTTGCAAAAGGAACAAAGTATACAGAAGATTTCACATTCAGCGATCAATTCCTTCCAAGACGCAACATTACAGCTGCTCCGATTATTCACTATAAAACAGGAAAATATATTGGAATTCATCCTCACAAACCAGAAGATCTTGGACTTGAAATACTTCAAGCAGCTGAATGCTGTTTGTGTAAGATGTAACATTGAATTAATATATTATTGAATTCATTTTTTTTACAATTTTCAATATGATATTATAATGAAATATGCATAGTTCAATCATAATATCATATAATGAAAATTAAACCAAAAAAAGATGTTGTAATTTTTATATCAAGTTCACTTCAATATATTTTATTTGTTCAAGGATGATCAAGATTAATTTAAAATTATTAAGGTTTCTCTTACGACTTTTTGACATGCTATCATAATGTCAATATTTCTTTATTTTTTAATTGCCAAAAAATTTAACAGGCAAATTAAGTACTACTCAGAGATTTAGAATATGTTTTTCCTACCAAAAATATAAAGAGAATGTCCAAAAGTAAGAAGAACACCCACAACAATATCAGAAATCAAACGAAAGATGCCAAATGGCTGGAAATTCATAAATGTTTTTATAGTTATTAAAAATGGGTTTTACATGAGGTGCAAAATGTGATAATTGAAAAACAATATTTTAATAAACAAAATATAAAAATAAAAACAATAAAAGTAATAAAATTAATGTCGTGGAATTGTCTTGGATGTGAAATTAGGTTTCACAATTGTCTTCTTCTTAGCTTGTGAAGAAAGTCTCGACATGGATCGTTGTTTAGTGACATTCTCCATCATTTGAAGAACTTCTTGAGGTTTAGATGCCTTTTGTGATTCAAGTTCTTCGATTTGTTTAGCCAAGTCTTCATTTTCTTGTCGTAATCGGATGTTGTCATCTGAAAGTCGCTGTGCGATTTCTTCAAGGTTGTATTCTGGTTTGATGGACTGACTCTGGATTCCACGCATCGACTGTGCCATCATTTGCTTCTTCTGAGTGCGCTTAGTGTTAAGAGACGAAATAGTTCGTCGAACTGTAACATCGGCTTCTTTTTCAAGTGAATCCGTTTCTTCTCGAAGAGATTCGAGTTCTTCTGTTGCGGCATCAAGTTTTTCAACAAGACTATCAATGTCAATACCTGAATCATCATTGAATGATTTGATTTTCTTGTTCATCTTTTCAACAACTTTCATGTTCTTCGCCTTCCAATGAACTAACTGAATGTTACTCATCTTTTCATTGTCAAGTTGTTGGGACAATTTAGAGATTTCTAATTCCGTTTCACAAAGTCGAGAATGCGCTTTTAATAAATCACGTCGAAGTTTTTCTTCTTTGTCTTCTGCTTGAAGTTTCTTGTTCCACATCTGACCATTAGCAATTTTACGTTCTTCTTCTGCTTGTTCGATGTCTTTTTGACGTGCTCTTGAAACTGCAATACGACCAAAAACTTTCATGATACGAACTTTAACGATATCTTTTCGCATATTTTCATTAAAATGCTCGATTCGTTCTAAGATCTTTTTGTGTTCACAATCTGCTTTGTTCTTACGTTCTTCATCACTTTCGTTACTTTGGTTACTTTGATTCATGTTCATAGCAACTTCTTTCGCGGAATTAATCTTCTTGAAAACATCATTATAAACTCGTCGTTTAACACCTGTGAAGTTGTTCTTTCGCAAGAATAACTGTTGTTTCAAATCATTGATAAGACGATCGAAATCATTTTTAGTATCTTCCCTGATTTCTGATTCTTGATTTTGATATTGTTGTTCAAGTGCACAAACTGCGTTTCGAAATGTATTAAGTTCGATGAAACCATCATGGATCTCAGTACCAATTGTAGCATCAACTTGTCTAGTGAATCGTGTTGATGCTAATTCCGCAACGGTGTCAACTGTTCGAAGAATAGAATTGTTCTCTTCGATCTCTGATGATGAGTGTTTGATGTATTTGTTCCAATTTTGTGTAATTTGGTCAATTGAGATTTTAGCAAATTGTCGCAATTGATGACTAAAACTAAGTGCTTTCTCTTCAAAGACTGTTGCATCGAAAACTTGTTGATTATTAACAATTGTGGTGGCTTCTTCACTGACAATTTTGTTTAAATTAACAAGTTTTGCAAGTTTGTATTCGAATTCATCATTGAACTTTTTGTCAATGATCTGTGGTTCATCGGATAAATTAATATCTGGAATATCAAGTTTTTCTGTTCCTGGTGGTTTATCTGGAATTTCTAAATTGGACAAATCATCGATTTCCTTGTTTAATTCGTTGATTTGTTCAGTAAGAAGCATAAGATCGATATGGTTACGGACAACATCGAAGATTGCTTGTGCAAGTTTAGTTTCTGGAACACTTTGGATCAAACGAGAAGCAGATGCATCTTTCGGAGCTAAATGTTCGATAGCTTTTTTAACAATCAACTCATTCCATTCATTCAAGCCACTTGAAAAGATGGATAAGTTCATTTGACGAACACTTTCGCGTGTATCCAAAAGATTTGCGTCGAAGTTCTTCAAAAGAAGGAAAAATGCAAATTTCATGTGCATCTGGGTGATAGAAAGACTCAAGAAATCTGTGGCACCTGCAATGTTATCGAAACATGAGCGGACATTGATAGAATCACAAACATATTTATCAACCATTTGTAATCGAGTGTGTAATTCATCACGGTCGCTTTCGAAACATGTGTAACAGAACTCTTTCTCCCAATTAGGAACATATCGAAGAGATGAAATTAAGCCTGATGTTGATTCTTGTTCATTATGCATAAGAAGCCACAAATTTTTAAGTTTTTCACCAAATTCGGTGTCGGCAACTCGTTGGCCTTGCAAATCTAAGTTTGATGAGATGTAGAACTGTTCAAGACTTGTTAATACTGCGTATTCGAATCGTAAAAAGAATAAGCGTTCGAAATCACACATGTATTTTGCAGAAATTTCAACTTCCCGTGAATCTGGCATTGATTCTAACTTACTTCGGATTAATTGGAACATGGGTGTCTCAAGTTTGAAGTTCTCGAAATACATAGTAGTCAAGACTTGAGATGTTCTCATCTGTAAACTTGATTCTTCACGAACAATGCAGAAAATACGAAATCGCGCAGTAATGTACTGTAACAAACTCTTCAAAACCATGGATTGACGAGCGTGTGGTGAGTTTTGAAGCATCTTGAATGTTTCAACCCATGTAGGAATGAACATGAAACGTGAAAAATGACCATCTTCACCGATCATTTCTTGTGAATTATCTGGACCAAGGACATATGTGTCGGCAAATGAGTTTACTGTTAAATAATACTCTTCGAGTTTGCAGATCCTTGCAATTTCAATACGATATGCGAAGGGAGCAAACGCATCAAGCATTTCGGATGAATAAAGATCCAAAAGTTCGGTAGTAGACATTGATTTCTGCTTGGCATGAGCTGATAAAATAGTACGAGACTTAGATTTAGTAGTGTGCACTGACAAAATGTATGAATTTATGTTTTCACTTGCAATTTTGTAGTCTCTGTATATGGAACTTGGATTATAAAATAGCTTTGTGGCAATCTGATGAAGGATCTGTCGTTCTGGAACGTTGTCTTGTGAAACTGAACCAGTCATGAAGATATCATAATCTTCTGCAAGCTGGAAATGGTTAACAATCTGTCTGGCATCTAATATGAAGGAGTTATAACGAACAGCAAGCTCCAAAATCGTGTTCTGCATCTGTTGGAAAATAATTAATCGTTTTAAGATCTCGAAATCAGCTGCAAATATGATATCCTTGACGAATAACTCATTACTAAAGTCAATGTTTGCATTTTCGAACTCTGTATAAGCGAATTGGATTGTATTTGACATTGTCGGCGCATCTAAGTCAATAACTTCGGCGTTTGACACTTCCATGAACGGATTCATAAGGACACCAATATCAGTGATACCAAGAGACTTGCATTGGTTGAAGTATGCGTTCTGCATAATATCTGTTCTTATTACAGAGGTTTGTAAGTGCCATGCATACAAATAAAACCTTCTCATGGATACCATGAATCGTAATTTCCTGCTTTCGTTCATATTTGTGATCAATGAATTTCCATAATCAAATTTATTAACGAAAAACGAGGTAAATAACGAACCAACGGATTCAGAAAGAGGGAAGTTAAATTCTACGCTCGATTGGTCATAAGGGAAGAAGCCTTTTTTGGTCAAATTCAGAATCAAGTCATTAAATTCGTTCCAAATTGCCAATTCCGTGTAAACATGGAACTTGGAGTGTCTTATACCAATTGCTTCATCAAAATCTCTTGCGAGATTTGGAACAATTTGATAAAATTCACTTAATTTTTCTAAAGAAAAGTAAACTTCAAAAATTGAAGTAGGAATTGCTTCAACAAAGCTTCTGTGAAGGAGTCCGCAATCAGGGATAAGTATAGGGCGATCGAATAAAGGTATAGTACCCTTCATTTGATAAGAAAAGTTCCTTTCTTGCAAGATTTGCATATTTAATAAAAATCTTAAGACTTTTGCTTTTGCTTCCAAGAGATTAATTTCCTTTTCATAAGGTGCTTCATATGTTTTGTGCAAAGGAAGGTTCAAAACTGGTTTTTCGCTTGCAATTTCGTAAATAATTTGAGCAATTGCGTCAGAATGAGTATGTTCGAACACTTCCATAAATATTTGGACCAAATTCCTTTTAGCCATGAAATATCTGAAGTTCATATCCAATAAATTCTCAACCATCGCATCCCGATTAATTATTGGGATTTCTTTCTTGTTTTCTTCGATCAATTTGTGTTCTGCGTTCTCTGTATAATAAGAACCGATCAAAACCAAGTAATTTTTGAAAGTTTCGAACTCATCAACTGCGGATTTGAACAAAATTGGTTGTCCCTTGTAATTTATCGTTATTATATGCTCTAGATTAGGATTACATGATATTGTGTAATCCCTGTTATATGAATCTTGTAAATAATACTTAACGTACTCAAAATAATTTATCATTGCGAGACAACACATCAAAAGATACTTTTCTCTAGTGAATCTTAACTTAAACCATGCAGATATTTTATGTGTAGCAATAACATTCCGTTTTACAACACCTTTGACCGTATTTCCAACACGATTATTATAATTATTCGTTTGTTCAACGAAATAAGCATCAATTTCGTTTTCTTTGTATGTAAAACGTTTGAAAACATTCTGTAGTTCAATATCTATTGTTGTTTCGCTAATTCCGGCATCTTGTGTAAGTAAATCCATATTTGGCGGAATTTGTCTTTTGTTTATCTCTATTTCTTGAACAGGATACGTCATATAATCCAGTAGTTTGAAATATTTCTTTAGATTCTTATCAGTGATGTAAAGAAAGCCTTGTCCGTCAGCAGAATTAATATTAGAGTCTAATTGGAAGAAATTGGCATATTTGATAAGAAAAGTGTCAACTGTAGCTTCGTCTATTGGATAATATATAATTGGTTCATGTGTTGAGTAGTTTACATGGAATTTTTGAACAAGATCGAAAAGACGATTATAAATTTGATCTCTGATGGTAATAGGGAATGTTCTGAGTGTAGAAAGTAAGACTTCGTACATTGCTTTTCGATTTCTTGCACAAAATGTAGCTTCCAATTCAAATTGTAGGTCTGTGGTTGTTAAATTAGTAATTTGAGTGCACTGTAGCCTTGACAAACTCTCTTGGCATTGTTCAATGTATTTAGATACAGATTCTAAGAAAATTAATATTAATGGATGCGTTTGCATAACAATTTCGATGTTTTCACAGCGTTTTTCAACGATATTTTTCAGTTTCGTAACGCGTACGATTTCATTCGAGAAAAAATCTAGTAAAGTTTGTCGAGAATCAGCTGGAATTTCACAATCTTTTGTCGGTGAGTTAATTATTTCTTCCGCAAAAGTTTTTGCGTTTGGTATCGGATAAGGATCGTTGAATTTTAGGAGAAAGGAATCTCTTTTTGAGCGATAATCCAACATTGATTTGATTTCAGGGATCTTTTTCTGCAAAGCAACTATCTCAAATGGACTTAACTTGGAAAGCTGGGCCTCAATAACTCCATTAAGTTTTTTAACAAGAAGCTCAAGCCCTGCTTCTGAATACTCCATTCTCTAAAAAAACACGTTATTTATTTTCACATTGCTTGTTCTATAAAACTTTATATGGATTTATAGCGCATACAGTATAAATTCATCAAAGTTATGTATTCACCCGATTAAATTTGTTCATAGAGACCAATTGTTCAGCATAGGCTTTCAAAATTAACGTGAGAATTATACAATTGAACCTTGAATTATCCTGGCTGCTATAAACTACTCGGATGGAATGACTTTTTTAACGATGAAAAACCTAATGAGATTACTACCCCTGTGTTTATTGCTGAATCCGAAAAAACATATGTACATTATGCAATATTTAATAAATTTAAAGCTAGTATTATTAGTCTCTCTTCATTATATACAAATTTATTGGTTGAAGACTGCATTTTCAATGATCCTATAACTAGTCAAAGTTGCGGGTGTGTATTCAATCTTGAAAATATTACCCAAGAGTCTAAAATTGTTCAGAATAGAATTTGCTGTCTGAATCCTGTCAGTAATTCTATGACCGAACTAGGGATTTATTCTCATATTGACGCCACAAATTTGACATATGTTCAAATGCAATCGAGTTCCATCAATAACATTAGCGGTTATTGCACGTGTTTTTATCATAAAGCTTCACAAAAATATAACGATTTAAACATTTCAAAATCGGATTGCGAAATGGATCCGGTTTTTATGATTGAAGATGAAAATAACAAATTAGAAACGAAAATAAGCTATTGTAACTTTGACGAAAGTGCTTCATATTACAGATCATTTTATTTTTCCAAAAATAACTTTTTGATTGATCACTGTGTTATCCAAAATCATGAAGACAAAATGAGATATGCTGACAAGGTCAATACAGGTGTACTATACTTTGATGAAGCTGAAGGAAAGAGAGCTATATTTTCTAACTGTTATATTGCAAGCAATAAAGGCAGACTTATAAAGTCTAGAGCTAATAATTTCCAATGCATGATGGATCATTGTTATCTTTATAATAATAGTGATGCAAATTCATGGTCGGAGTTCTTCTCGAATTCAAGTATAAGTTATTCTAACTTTACACTAGATATTAGAGTTGAATGCATCTCAATAAAGCCATTTTACGAACAACCCCCTACACCTTTGGTTCGTAGGTGTGTACAATTTCTCAAGTTTTCAAAGCTACGATCTATTATGATCGCTATCTCTAAAAGTATTAAAAACTGAATAAATAATTAAAGGTGTAATTACGCCCATATGACAACGATTGTGAAACAAAAGAATTGAAGGCCATGTCATACGGACAAAAATTTATTTCATATATATTTTTGGAAAAACTCCTCTTCAATTTGTAGGATATTACAATTAGAAACAAGTATAAGAATTTCAATAATGTTTCAAGGATTAGTGTGGAAATAGAAATGATATTAGTATTCTTTTTTTATGAAGAAGATTTCTTTCAACACAAAATTTAGATTATTCAAAAAATATTGAAATATAAAATAGTAAAAAATAGTTTTATGTTTGGTAAAAATAAAATATAAATTTAAACAGTGTAGAGGATCTGTGTGTAAGTTGGGATTGGCCAATCATCCTTTCCGACGATCTCTTCGATCTTATCGGTTTCCTTTCTGATCTCAATCATTTGTGGAATGATCTTGTTGTACATGAATTCAGCCTTTTCTTTGTTGTTTTCAGATCCAGCAACTTGAGCAATTAAACCTTCAAGATCCTTAACTTTTCTGTCTATTGATTCAATTGCTGTTTGCAATGTCTGAATTGTTTGCAACAAAGTGTTGTTTGTGAATCCAGCCTTCTTTATCTTGTTGAATGAATCAGCGACTTTTCCTGTGTAATTAATAATTGCAGGTAAAATTTGTCTCTTCATCATATGCAACAATGTTTCTGCTTCAATTGAAACAGATTGGATGTAGTTTTCAACACGAACTTCGTATCTTGCGAGACATTCTTGTTCTGTGTAAACTTTCATCTTCTCGAACAACTCAATGTTCTTCTTATCCAACAAAGCTTCAATAGCTTGAATTGTGTTGTTAATAATTGGTAATCCACGCTTTTTAGTTTCTTCAATCCATTCACTGGAATAATTATTTCCATTGAAAATGATTCTTCCGTGTTTTGTCATTGTTTCTTCAATGAGTTTCTGTTTCTCAGCATCTTTATCTGCAGCTTTTTCGAGTCTTTCTGCGAAATATCCAAGAGATTCTGCAAGTGCTGAGTTGAGAATTGTATTGACAACAGCTAATGATTGTGATGAACCAAGCATTCTGAATTCGAACTTGTTTCCTGTGAAAGCCATTGGTGATGTTCTGTTTCTATCACTGTCATCTAATGATAAATCAGGAATTGATGGTAAAATTGACATTTTGCCTTTTTCACGCTTTGGTTGATTTGGATCTGAATTTGCTGCTGCCAAAAGCTGGGCTGTAATTCCTTCTCCAAGGAAGCAGGAAACAATTGATGGAGGAGCTTCGAAACCACCAAGTCTCTGGTCGTTTGAATGTGATGCTGCGGACATTCTGATCAAATCTCCATATTTGTCAACAGAACGAAGGAATGCGCAAAGAACAAGAAGGAATAAACCATCATCTTCGGATTTGTCACGTGGTTGAAGTAAGTTTACGCCTGTATCTGTGCCAATACTGTAATTGTTGTGTTTACCACTGCCGTTTACACCGGAGAATGGTTTTTCGTGGAGAAGTAAGGCCATTCCTTTCTTCTTGGCAATTGTACGCATTAATTCCATTGTCATTTGGTTATGATCAGCTGCAATGTTGACATTTTCGTAAACAGGGGCAAGTTCGTGTTGCGATGGTGCGACTTCATTATGTTTTGTCTTTGCTGGAATACCAAGTTCCCATAATTCGTGGTCGAGCTGTTTCATGAAATCGGAAACACGAATCTTGATACCGGACATGTAGTGGTCATCAAGTTGTTGGGCCTTTGGTGGTCTGGCACCGAGAAGTGTGCGACCACACATCTTGAGATCAAGTCTTTCTTCGTAATGTTTTCTATCGATTAAGAAATATTCTTGTTCTGCACCTACTGATGCTGTGATTCTCTTTACATCCTCTTGACCTTTGAAGAACTTGATGAACTTAAGACCTTCTCTGTTAAGTGCTTCAATAGATCTGAGCAAAGGAAGCTTTCTATCGAGGGCATCGCCATTGTATGATACGAAAACGGAAGGAATGAATAATGTGCCATCCCTTACAAAGGCTGGAGATGTTGGATCCCATGTTGTGTAGCCTCTTGCTTCAAATGTGGCTCTTAAGCCACCAGATGGGAAAGATGAGGCATCTGGTTCGCCTTTGACTAATGTACTTGGTGGGAATTCGAGAGTAGATTCGCCAATAGCTGTTGGTGTAAAGAATGAATCGTGTTTGCATGCTGTAACATCGGTCATTGGTAAGAACCAGTGAGCGTAATGTGTTGCTCCATTCTCAATAGCCCATTCCATCATTGCTTTTGCAACATCTGGAGCAATAGAGTTATCTAACGAGCTTCCTGATTCAATTGTCTTGAGATAGCTCTGGTAAATCTTCTTATTAAGCCTCATTCTGATAACAGCCTCTCTAAACACCTTGGAGCCATAGATTGGTTTTAATTGGAGTGCTGATTCCATTAGATTTATTATCCAGAAATGAAATAAAATGACTCAAAAACGAAAAGCTCTCAATTCCTGACCAAATTAGCTTTGAATTCCGAATGTTCAATTCAAATTTTGCGAATGAATGGATAAATTAGAAATTTTAATATTAGCTACCAATACAGAAGTTTTTATAAATCATTCTGTCAGAAAATTTGACTTGTTTGATTCTCGGTGAAAATCAACGATAAAGAAATTCTATGAGTTTACCCTTATACTTTTTATATTCATCAGATAAGATTAAGGTGATTATATTAATTATCATATTTCATATCAGATCAACATTTCATATCCGAATTTAACTCTACTAGTATGATTTAAAGAGCTAGAATGCCAGGCCTTAGATTCAGTTAAAAGGTTTGAAACAACTGCTGCCATTTAAAGAAAAATATTTATGATCATATGCAATGAAGTTCATTACAGTTTCAATTGAATAATAATCTGAAAGTTTATATTTCAAAGTGTTAGTTCTGCATTTCAATTAGCAGGCAAGCAGCAACAAACAATCATTTGATTGCATTTGCATTCTAATTGCTTTATGTAGATATCGACATCAAACACACTACAGTACAGTTAAGTTAGTATTGAGAAATTGGAAAAAAATTCCTCAAAAAAAAAATACTATTAAAATATCTGTTAAATTTCAAATTTTTTCAACTTCAATGGTTGATCAAATGAGAGAAAATTATTTTTCGAGAAAGATGTAGCTTCCTGTTGCAATGTCCTCTTAAAGGCTTGCATTAAGGGTGCCCCGTATGTACGTTTATTTGAGAGGAGGAGGATTACCCTCTCAATTTTGAGGGATTCGTTAGTTTATTTTCTCGATGAATATGCAATAAAATTTGATTTTTACCTTATCAATATACTTCATATAATATACACATGTTCATGTAAAAACTTTTTTCCAAAATCCTCAGGAATTAAGGGATTTTTGAATTTTAAGAATTTTTTTCGAATTTTTTCGAAAAAAAAATATTTTCAGAACAGCCTTAACGGCTAAGATTTAGGAACAATGTTAAGTAGTCATGTGATTTTATCCCAAGCATATGGGGATTCTAAATTTTTGTCCCTATCGTTATCCCAATTGAATTTTTTTTTGGAATTTAAAAATTTTTTTTTCTCCATGTAAACTTAAATTTTAATTTTTACCACTAAAATGCAATATTTCAACAAATTAATGAGTAATAATATTTTAATTTATAATAAATATTATAAATCTCCTCAATTTAATGTAATTATTGTATTAATTTTTGTTGAAAATATAAAATCTTCAAGTAAATGATGTGAATTTAATATTTTTAGAATGTTGTTTAATTGTACTATATTATGCATGTAAAATTTTGTTACAATACATTTTATATGGGATCCCCATTGCCCAATTGAGAGAAAATTGAGAGGTGGGATTGGGCTAGCCCAATTCAAAATATCCCAGGTGGAAATAAAAAAATTAACAATTCAACATAAAAAAGCATCTTAAATAATAATGATAAAAAGAAATTTTGTATGAATTTCAATCAAATTTGTTTTTATTCAACTTAAGAAATCACTTCATTAATGAAAGAAGTCGGGTTCACAACATATCCCGATCTTGAAACGAAACAACATGTTTTTTTGATGCCCTAAACGGGGGGGTCGCCAGCAAAAAAAAAGATGTCAAAATTTATCCCAAAAATTTAAAAAAAACGAAGAAAGTGCATCCCAGGGATTATAAAATTTAAGTTTTCACATCTCTAATGTTAAGTATCAAAAAGAAAGGAGGTCTGATATAGACAACATATATCGTTGAAGGTTGAAAAATCTCTAATATTTGAGCCCAAAATTTCAAATTTTAATTTTTTGAAAAAAGAGGCCACCCGTATGTACGTTTATTTGAGAGGAGGAGGATTATATTTTTGAAAGGGTGAAACATTATGAATATGTTAATTATATAATAATATGTATTATTATAAAAAAGAAAAAAAAAAAAAAAAAAAAAAAAAAGGAAGTGGGGCTTCCAGGCACTTCGTGCCTTCTAGCCCTGAAGTTGATGAGTATAATGAAGTTTTTTTTTTCTTGGGATGGCCTTCCGGGCACTTTGTGCCCTCTAGCCCATAAGAAATTTTGCCCAAGACCCAAGAGGAGGACCGAACCCCAGCCGGTGACACTTTTTGTGTCGCTTTTTCACAAATTATATATGTTTTCATGTTTTGTCAAGACTTCTTCGTAAATGTTTTGTCAAGACTTCTTCGTAAATGTTTTGTCAAGACTTCTTCGTAAATGTTTTGTCAAGACTTCTTCGTAAATGTTTTGTCAAGACTTCTTCGTAAATGTTTTGTCAAGACTTCTTCGTAAATGTTTTGTCAAACATGAACGTAAATGTTTTGTCAAGATTTCATCGTAAATGTTTTGTCAAGATTTCATCGTAAATGTTTTGTCAAGACTTCTTCGTAAATGTTTTGTCAAGACTTCTTCGTAAATGTTTTGTCAAGACTTCTTCGTAAATGTTTTGTCAAGATTTCATCGTAAATGTTTTGTCAAGACTTCTTCGTAAATGTTTTGTCAAGACTTCTTCGTAAATGTTTTGTCAAGACTTCTTCGTAAATGTTTTGTCAAACATGAACGTAAATGTTTTGTCAAGATTTCATCGTAAATGTTTTGTCAAGATTTCATCGTAAATGTTTTGTCAAGACTTCTTCGTAAATGTTTTGTCAAGACTTCTTCGTAAATGTTTTGTCAAGACTTCTTCGTAAATGTTTTGTCAAGATTTCATCGTAAATGTTTTGTCAAGACTTCTTCGTAAATGTTTTGTCAAGACTTCTTCGTAAATGTTTTGTCAAGACTTCTTCGTCATAGGCACGGAGATAGGACGGTTATTTTACAAAACTGACAACACTTTGACCGAGTAGTTTTTTGTGCTGAACAAAAAGTGTCATATAAACATCTGTCAAAAACCGCTTTTTAACTTCACTTAAAATGCCACGTAAGCTACGTAAGAATATACGTAAGAGGAAGGGAGCATTGAAACATCCAATAGTAAAACTGACACCACAACAACAGTTGCAACAACAAATTATGAATGACCCCACTATGTTGCAACAAATGTCAAGCAACCCTATGCTTTTAAACCGAGTTATAGGTGCACAGAGTGGAGGTTTAAGAGCGGCACTTTTAGCGAAAATGGCAGGCTATGGTGGAGCTGCAGACGGAACAGCCTATAACCCTCAAAGTCAAATGAATTTGAGTTCACTCAAAAATCAAATAACAGATGTCAAAAAGTCAAACATAGACATACAGAAACAAATAAGTGAAAACGAAAAGAAACTAGAATATGACAGACACACAAAGAAACTCAATGAGTTAAACGTAGAGAAAAGAAGAAAGAAGAACAACTGAAAGAACTAAGTACAGAGGAATATGCGAAAAAAAGTGTCAGAAAAAAGCAGCAGAAGTAGCAAAAATGGAACAAGATGTTATAAATTTGAAAAACCATACTACTCAATATAAAGTACTGAAAGATGAAGAAAAATAAAACAAAAAGCCCTGAAGACATATATGGATAGCGATGAGTATAAAAAAAAGAAGTTGAAGCAAATGTAAAGGCAGGAAAAAACTTTTACAGTTGCAAAACCAAACCGTACAGTATGAAAACTTAGCACAAGAAAGTCAAAATAACGACGCAGCCATGCAAAAGGCAATGAAAGCGCAAGAATATATAAAAGCTAATAATGACTGGTTAGATGCCCAAGCCAACGCCAAAGCAGCCCAATTATAGGGTCAATAAGGACAAATACAAGCGGATGAAGACAGTTCAAATGAAGCTTAATGAATGCTGACTTTAAGAATGCCTTCGAAGCTCTTCATAGTAAGGTGAAAACTAGTGAACGACTTCTCATCTGGAAAGAAACTGAAGTCTGAAGTTTCGACAAGAGTTAAGAGAAGTAGCACAAAATATGACGAAAATAACAGATGCAGCAACGAGACAGGCAGTTCAAAGTGCCTATGACGCCGTTAGAGCAACTGTTGTGGAAAGTCAAGAAAAAGAGTTACAACAGACCAAAACAGACCTAGTAAATGCTTTCTTAAGAACGAAAAGTCAGGTAGGACATTATGCTGCAGATGGAACTTATATACCAGCTGGTGGAACTTATATACTAGCTAGTGGAACTTATATACCACCAAACCCTCCAAGAGAAGCACCTGCACCAGGACTACCTAAAACATTTACATCGTCACATGGACACAGACACAGGCATGCACCACAACAACAACCAAAACCAACAGTTCAAAACCCTGCACAACAACCAACAGTTCAAAACCCTGCACAACAACCAACAGTTCAAAACCCTGCACAACAACAACCACAAACAGAGCAAGGACATAAAAGAAGTAGAGAACAAGGAAACCAAGAATTCTTAAAAATGCTTAAGGAAGACTATGGTTACCCAGATACTCTTGACTTTAGTGACAGATATAAAGAAGCTATTAGAAAGTTCAAGGAAGGAAATACTGACCCGAACCTATTTAGCTTTATGGTTCAGCACCAAATGGGATATAATTTCAAACCTGGAAAATACAAGCTCGCTAAGGGATATGATTTAATAGCATATCATCCAAATGACATGAATGAATTTACTCCTAGATATTTGGTGTCAGAGCTAAATGATAATTCAACTCTCTTCATGAAACGCGTAAAAAATAGAGACGGAACGAAAGAAGAAAGGTTTATGAGTCCGGATGACTTAGATAGGGAACTTTTTAAAAACGGTCTCGGAATATATGAAATGCCAGCAGATGAGGTACAAGAAACTCCACAGGAAGAAGTTCAGATACAACCAGACATGGAAGAAATAGTTCAGCAACAACAGCTAGAAGAGCCTGAAGGAAACGAACAAGTTCCTCCTTTGGAAACTAACTTCACAGAACTAGATGAAGATTTGGAACAGCCGAAAAATCTTGACCCTCAACAAGTGTATGCGGAGAATATGGAATCTTTCCAAGAGTCTAAGAAAAATTCGGCTGACATAGTAGAAGAATATCGAAAAATGTTCGCGACATACAAAAGACTTTCCAACATCAGATGAAAATATCCAGCATAGAATGGAAGTACTGAAAGATAATGTACACAAATACAACAATCCTTTTTACTTACGAGCATATAACGTTCAATCTTTGGATGAACTCGGTGAAAATAAAAGGTTAAATTTCAACAAAACATATAGAAATGAAACATTGTTTAAAGTTCATTCAGAACCTAGCCAATATGGAAACAAACCTACTTTGTTTCTGCAGACGATGGAACTACAATGAGATGGGGTCATAAAGCTAATCCGGATAGGTGGTTCATAAACTTACAACCACAATTCCAAGAAGTTGTAGACGCAATGGAAGTGAATGGTGAACCAGATGTAGCTGGTATTTTCAGCGCGGCTTTAATGCCATTGAAAGATATGAAAGATGCAGATATTTTGGACCAGTATGAAATGAACAGGCTGATGGAAATATAACACCTGACGTTCTAGAACATTTATCTCAAAGAACTACACAGAACCATAGAGATGGTATATTTGGTGAAGAGTTTAGAAAGAAAGTTAGGGAGAGAGAAGGAAGAGAACCTATTGTACATGACCTTGCAAACGAAAGTTTACAAAATGTCATAAAAACTTACTTTGCAGACAATGAACCGAGAAGGGATGAATATTTAAGAAAACTCAAAGACAGTACCAAATGAAATGTTAGTATTGAAAAACATGTTCCTTGACAAAATAAAACCAACTACAGAAATAAATGACGCAAGACTGAAACATTGGGTAAAAGCTTTCCCATTCACAAAAGATATTATTGGTAACATGGAAAGAAAACCAGAATGGCTACTACAAAACATATATTTGGAAACGAGCTTATTCCATATGGACAAGCTCTGTTTGAAGAGCTTGAACCGGAAACTCAGGAAAGAGTCATGCAAACAATACGCGAAGACTCAAATACAAACTATGACAAAATCTTTCTAGGATATAGGTTACCTGAGTTGGGCGACCAGAGCCAAAGGCAAAAAGGACATGGGAAATTTACAACATACTAGGTGAACATGAGGCAAAGATGCAACAACTTGAAGCAGAGGCAAGTTACCAAAAGCGACACCAAAGAAGAAGAGTAGAACAAAGTAAAGCTTGGTCCGAGTGGGTTCTATTATGATATATAAATCCAACTATTCTATATTTTTACCCATATGAAATGTACGCCGCTCAGAATATAACGCCAACAGTTTTGGATGCCATGAACGGAAATGTTTCCGAATGGTATAACGAATGCGACAATGCATTAGAAGGTCAGAAATAGTTCCTGGAACTTACGAATATACAACTGCTGTTTCTTATGGAAACGTAGGTGAGTTTGGAGAAGGTTCTTCAACAACAGTAGATATTGCTTGCGACAGGTTTTCATATTATTTCTATTGACAACTCATTCTTATACGTGGAACAAGACATTGAAATAAAACCTTCTGCCAAGTTGTCTGACAAGAAAGGTTGCAATGGAATTTTCTATGTCGGATACCAATATGCTCCAGAAGTTTTCATGGGATATAAGATATATTCTAACTCTGACTTAGTTCAAACAGTAACATGGGCAAACTATGAATGGTTCGCTTTAAAGAAACTCAGTAAACCACAAGCTAGAGAACAAACAGACCAGTATGCAAATATTGAGAAAATAAGAAGACTTGACCCTAACGTTCCAGGAGTTTATGTTAACCTTTCTGGTTCAGATGGAACTGCTGCCACTAAAGTAAAACTGAAACTTAGAGTTCCTTTGTCATCTTTCCTCATCTTCAGGTTTTTAAAGATACTTGCCAAACTGGGCAGGAAAATTTCTATTGAACTTACTCCAAGCAAAAATAACTTAGTCATTGCACCAACACAAGACCCATTCACTCTTACAACGTAATGGGAACAAAATAAAACGTCATTCGCCGACTTTTGCAAAGACAAAGGTTGACTTAGACTTTGGTTTCTCAAACTTCAACAATGAAGTAAACTATTATTTCAATGCTGCTGGAACTGCTTGGGACCCAGTTAAGTTCACATGCGAAAAGTTTGAATGCAAGAGAATAGAAAGCAGACTTGCAGTCTATATGTTGGACCAGATATTTCAAATGCTTTAGCTGCCAAATATATTGCAGTTCCACTTATGTTCCCTATACACCAAATATCTGTCAAGACTTTGCAGGTGAAGTTGGAAACCAAGTGCTGACCCAGGTGCAAGAACAGATATTGCTTTAACAACTGCAATGAAACATGCAGATACTATGTTTGTACTGTTCAGACGAACTATAAATGACTATTCTTGTTTCTACAACCCGGTATTAAATATCATATAAACATAGATGGCAAATATTATCCAAGAGAAGAATATTCTACAGTTGAGGATATGAGGTCATACAACTTGACATTAGATGCTATGAACTTTAACAACAACTTCACAACAACCATTAACCCTGAAATGCAAAGTTCTATTATGCCATATGTGAAAGTATGGACTCATACAGGAGGTCAAAAAACTCAATATACAAATGGAGACCGTTCAAACTTTTGGCTTGGCATTCCATTTGCTGACTCAGAAGACTTTATGGGTGGTATTTCAACTGTTGGTACAGTTCAAATACAATATACTGGTGACAGAGACGGTCCAGATGAACTGAGAGCAAAGAAGTTTACAAAACCAATAGCACTTTTTCACGGAAGATGCTCTTTTGAAGATTCGTTCGATGAAACCTGCTGGGGCTCCTCAGATTGGCATAACGACAGCTTCCATCGAGCAGATTTTGGCAGCAGGTCAGTAAGTTGTTCTTGAACTGACTTCTCTCCGTCAAATATATTGACAGTACGCCAGTTTTGACATAATATTGTAAGATAACTTACCTTTAGAATATCTGTAAGTTTTGTTGTTATATTTTTGTCTGCTTCAAGAACTTTCACCATTTCAGTTATACAACTTTCTTTGCTTTATGGAAATATTTTGGTTCAGCAAATATTGCTATTCTATAACATTTTCCATTGTTTGTATAAAGAACTATTCTGTCAATGTATTTGTATTGTTTGTGTGTGTAAACTTTGTTCTGCTTCAATTCGAAGAGATACTCGAATACGTCCATCTTTTTATTCTAAGTAAAATGTCATTTCCGAAAAATAGAAGCGTAAGTGTTTCAAAAGGTTTAATGGCGGTGGCAGATGTGAAGTTAAATTCACCAACTCAAACAAACAGTCAAAGTGTTGTTGTCAATGTCAAAGACAGAGATGTTGAAGTGGGGAAACCATACGAAGACGAAGATGGTAATAACAATTGTTCCTGTAAAAGAACAACCAACATATCCTGAAGTTAGCAGAGACTTAAGTTCTGTTGCAGATATTCGAACAAACTACCAACAACTGAAAGACAAACTTCAAACTCAGGAGAAGATTTGTCAAGCTTTAAGTATAATGTTAAACTTGGTCGAACACAACCCTGTAAAAGTGAACTCATATGTCATTGCACCTCATGAAGTTTTGAAAGAACTATTGAAACTTTTGACAGAGGCAGACGATATAAACATCAAAGAAATAGAACCCGACATTAGTTGCTGTGGTGTTTCATATAATGTCATTGACAAGATATACGTTATGAAAGGAGGTGAAACGTTGAACTTAAAGTATAGTTTCCCAGACGTCATAAAAATATTTGACGACCACAACATTTCATTAAAATTTATTTGCTAAGTAAAAATGTCAAAACTTCTTGAAAGATGTTTGAAGAAAAATAATATAGACTTTATTTCATGTAAAGGACTTTACACACTTTTTGAACGATATGAAAGACCCTGTTTTGTTTGTTCGTGTAGACAAAGGAAAGTTCTATGTCTTTACAAAATATTTAACTTCTTAGACAGAGAACTTCAAGAAACGCCATGTGAAAGTTTAGATGAAGTTCTTCTCCACTTTCAGAAAAACTTTTAAATATATATAAATGGCAGAAGATATAATGGTTTATACTATTACGACTAAAAACCCGAGTCATATAATTCTATAACAACAAACTTACAAAGTCCTCAAGGACGATATTGTAAACTAACCTTAAACACAATGACGACTAAAGCCTGTTTTGCTCTTTTGACACCAGGAGACTTTATTGTTGTGAATGGTAAAAAATACTCCTTTGAAGATACTTACTCAGATATACCACCAACAGGTTTTGTTGACTTATTTAATACTTTAAGGACGGGTGTAACATGTGCTGCAACTAGAGCAGGTTTCATTATGTTTGGATGTCGACTGAGTTTACTATAAACAATATGAGCTATAATACAAAACTTATTTCTGGTTTTACTACCAACAGTTCCTATAACAGGAAAAGGTGTCATACAAGGAATGTCTATTCCATTGACATTAAGCACACCAATCTTATTATATGTTTCAAACTTAGGTTCAAAGTGTTATTCGAATGTCGACAGAAACTATTATGACCAAAAGATACTTATGCGTATAAACAATACTTTCTCTGCTGGTTTGCCTATTGTTCATTCGAATGCAGAATTTCAACCTTAGTGAACTCAAACACTTGGCAAGTATAACGTTGACATTAGTTGACGCAAACTTTGTTTCCTGTAAAACTTTATTGTCCTATGTATTTGTCAATGACGGCAGAAAGTTTCGAATTGGAAGATGCAACTGGTGAAAGTATTGTATTACAAGAACAACTTCAACAACAAATAGCTCAAGAACAACAAATGCAACAAATGCAACAACAAAGTCAAGAATAAAAAAAATATTTTTTTTATTTTTATAAAAAATGTACAGAATAGATGTTTCAGATTTTTATGACTTCCAAGCATCAGAAATATGTGTCCATTTGAGACTATAACAAAGCAGTCGAGAATTTGAAACGTTTAGTCATTTATGTTGACTCTGCCCAGAATGTTATGTCATGAAAGAATGGGATGTTGTCTTTAACAAACCAAGAGCAACAATAGTGTCTGAACAAGAATGTAGACAAAAACTTAAGAAAATAAAAGTTGTACAAGTTGGCATGGATGTTAGATGCTTGGATATCTTATTGTCAAACTTGAAGATTTTTCAGTTCGAGTATAAAGTTTTATTACACCTTCTCCAAACTTCTATTCTATCTTCACTGGATATAAATACGAACAAGTAGAATGGAAAGAAAATATTAGAAGCTTGGTTAGACCTGTCAAAGAAATTATATGCAATGGAAGCGAAAGGTTAATGAGTATATCTTATGTTGGTTTGCAAACATTACAACATCCAAGTGCTAAGAATGAAACTGCTCTCATTATAATTGGAAAACAAGGAACAGGTAGAACACATTCTTTACAGATATTTTGTGCAAACTGTTAGAGGGCTATTCGAACCCGAATATGACAAACATAGAAAACATCTGCGGTAAATTTAACTCCTCAATAGAGAATATGAAACTTATAGTTTGCAATGAACTTCAAAGTATAGATACAACAAAAGTTTTAAACTCAGATGCTTTGAAGAGTCTTATAACAGACAAAGTTGGAGTTGTTGAAAGAAAGTATAAAGACCAAAGAGTTTGTGAAAATGTTGCAAACTTCATTATGGTTTCAAACAATTGCTGTTCCGATGAAGTTAGAAAGTTCTGACAGAAGATATGTAGTTGTCAGAACGTCAGATTCTCATATGCAAGATACAGAATATTTTGACGACTTAGCAGAAACTTTGACATCTGACTTTTACAACCACTTGTTCTCATATTTCATGACATTAGATATTTCAAAGTTCAATCCAAGACAAATTCCACATACCGAAGAGAGACAAACATTGTTAGAAGCAAACAAGAGTGTATATGAACTGTTCATTAGATGAAACTGATTTTGAGTGTTTAGATGAAAGGTCATTGTACGATTCGTATAAACAATATTGTCAAAGAATATGGTTATATGACAGCGTCTAAACGTACATTCTTGGCAAATGTCAAAAGTCTTTTAGACGTACAGAATGGTGTATATACAAAGAAAAATTTTTATGAGTAAATTTTAAAAAAAATATTTTTTTATCCGATAGAAAAGATGGCAAAATTCATCTCAGTAAACAAGTACATGTCAGGACTTAAAGAAGAACTAGACCCATTCACATATTTGAATGTTTACTTCTACCATTTTGAAAAGTCTTCATTCAGCAAAGTTGGAACATCGAACCAGTTAAGTTTGCTATTGTGACTAAAAATGGTGCGAAATTTGAAGACT